>NW_012267263.1:1551261-1564871 GCF_000151885.1 Dipodomys ordii
AGAAGTGGCGCTGTGGCTCAAGTGGTAGAGTGCTAGCCTTGAGCTGAAGAGCTGAGGGACAGCGCCCAGGCCCAGAGTTCAGGCCCCATGACTGGACCTCCCCCCAAAACAACAACAACAAACACAAACTTACCTGGCTGAAAAGGGGAAGAAAGTGAGATCAAGGAACTGTCTTCCAAAAAAAAATGAAATAAATAAACAAAATAAATAATTAAATAACTCTCTTCCTTCCCCTTCCCCACCTCATACCCACACTGACAAATTTGACTTGTCAGATGCAAGTTCAACTTGTGGACAATCCACTTGCGACTGATAAATGCCATAGAAACTGCTGTGTCACGTGGCGACACAGAAGCCGGTGAGACAGGAGAGAGCAGATTTCCAGACTGCTTTTCTTCTAGTAAATTCCGCAATGTCAGCCTAATTAACAGGAGCGGAATTGGGACTTTGGTTTAAGTAATTGGCAGGCATTCTTAAAACAGAACAAAGATAGTTTAGCACCTTCTCTTCTTATCTGCTGGGTCTGTGCCAGGCCTGGAAGCTCCCGCACCTTCCTGCCTTATTTGCCAAGTTCTAAGTAGCGGAGCTAAAGGTAGCTCTTTATCAAGTTGTGTCTGGAGAGAAACCTGAATTCTTTTATTTAAAAATAACAGAAACTGATGGGAATGAGAGCCAAGAATACATTTCAGAACGATCCTAATTTCTCAGTATAATTAATATTTCTTTAACTTCTAACCGTGTCTCCCTGCAAACTAGTGGTATAATGTGTTTAAAGGTATCTGCGCCACATTTTGTTCTTATATTAGGAAATGCAATCCCCTTCCCAGCACACATATCTATTAGGTGAGTTTAAGGTCAGTCTGGTGACATAGTCAGGATATAAACAGCTGAATCATTATCACAGATTTTCAGGATGAGCGGCCACAACCTGCAATGAGACAAAGTAGTTTGGTCCTTGGCCATCACTGAAGGCTGATGATTCTGTCCTCTTCACTGTTGGGCATCAGCCTTTGAAAATCTGAGCCCCGCCACTCAGCGGCTCAACTGCAACTTGTCTAAGTCTCTAGCACTTTCCTTTGTCAGCTACAGGACAATTGTCCCATTGTCTTTTGGCTAATGAAGGTTTTGGTCAAAATACAATGGTTTTAATCATGTCTTTGGCTCTTTGCCCTTCATCTGGGTCAGAGGGGGGCACTTCGATCCTTTGGGAATTGCCTTCAAGGAGGCAATTTGTGCATGGGACTGGCTGTGTGTGCTTTAATTAAGTACATTGACCATTGGTTTTTACCTTCCTGGAGTGATCCAGCTCCCCACACACTCTGTGTGTGTGTGTGTGTGTGTGTGTGTGAATGTGTATGAGCTGTAAAAATAAGCAAAGATGGGGCTGGGAAGGTGGCTTGTTGGTAGAGTGCTTGCCTTGCATGCATGAGACCCTGGGTTCGATTCCTCAGTACCACATAAGCAGAAAAATCTAGAAGTGGGGCTGTGACTCAAGTGGTAGGGTGCTAGCTTTGAGCTGAAGAGCTGAGGGATAGCGCCCAGACCCAGAGTTCAGGCCCCACGCCCGTCAAAAAAAAAAAAAAAAAAAGCAAAGACCAAGCAAATAGGAAGGAGCCAAGATTGTTTATTTGGAGCCTTCTCTGGCAAGGGAGTTGGCTCCCGTCTCTTGAGTTTGGCAGAACTCACAGGCAGGAAGGTAAGCAGGAAAGCTTAGTGGTAGGATACAGGGAGGCCTGATTGGAGGCTGCTGGCAAGGGGAGCTAGAGGTGGCTGGCTAGAAGCAGAATCCTATGTGATTGGTAAGGAGTGAATTTTATGGTGTTTTTGTTGTTGCTGTTATTGTTCCTAAGCTGGATCTGGGGACAAGTACTACCTATCTGCTGGCTAGTAATCAAATTGGAAACCAATTGCCATTGGAGCATTGCCTGGATTCCTGGTAGACTGATCAGAGGAGATGTAGATTCAAGTTCTGGTCTTGTATTCATCTCAACATTGCCTGTATGCACAATATCAGACTATGCAAAGCTAGACTCTCCCTTCCAGAGCCTTCTTGAAATTAATGAGAGGTTGAACAGCCATCTTGTTGTACAAGTAGTCACAGATAGAAATTCTTCTTGCCTGTGAGAGAGTTAGATTTCAGGACTCCTAGATCAACTGCTTCATTGGCCTCGCTGAAATCTGTCTCTGTCTCTGTCTTTCCCTCTATCTAGATACTGCTGGCAATTTGGAATGTTTATTGGAGAGAATATTAAGATCTAGAAATATGAAGTAAGACAATTTTGCCTCCATGTGTAAAATTAGGCTAGCAGAGAAGATTGCTGACTCTTCAATGAATCCATTAGGGTAAACTGGTTATGCTATGGCTATACTTAAACCCAAGACATGGCATCTATACCCACAACACATTCTCTCGTGCATGCTACACTCTTGTCTTAGATCCGTGAGGCTTTGCTCTCTGATGCTTCACTCATAGATACCAGGTAATGGAAGCCATCATCCTCTCCCTACTAACAACACCTCTTTCCCAAAGAGATACTATTATTTCAACTCATACTTCATTGGCCAAAGTAAGTCATAGCCAAGTCTCACTTCAAGGAATATAGGCTCCAAGTGCCATTGTCTTAGTTCATTCTTACTATAACAAAATACTACGGGCAAGGTAATTTCTAAACAACACAACTATGCTCCTCACAGTTCAGGGAGATGGAAGTCTAAGGTCCAGGTGTTGGCAGTTTTGGTGTCTGGTGAGTGTCTGTTTCCTGCCTTGTAGAGGGCATGTCTCCTGATCCATCATGTGTGGAAGTGCCACACCAGGTCTCTAGGGTTTCCTTCATAAGGCGATGATCCCATCACAAGAACTCAGACCTCATGACCTAATCATACACACCCATGAGGACCCTTACTATCTCAAACCATCACATAGGGGATTCATCTTCTATGTGACAATTCTGGTGGAACACTAATACTTAGCCCACAGTCATTCTGCTGTTCCCTCAAGCCCACTGGCTTCCCACTGCTCACCTCCAAAGAGACCTGGAGAGGTTTGTCATGGGAACTAGAAGACCATCCTTCCCCATAGTTAAGACTCCAAGTTCACCTGGCAGGAAGTCATAATGACACATTGTTAACAAAAAGACTTTGAAATCCAAATGCTTTTTATTGCTTCAACATATGACATTGTCCCCAACCCTGGCCAAGTCTTCTCCTGGGTTTTAAAGGCAGATGAACACAGAATGATATTCAGTGAGTGACTTTTTTTCCCCTCTTGGTATTACTGGGGGGTCAAACTGAGGACCTCACACTTCTTGTGCAGGTGCTTTACCACTTAGGCTATTCCTCTAGCATTTTTGACTTTAGCTATTTTGGAGCTAACGTGTTTATACATTGGCCTGATAATTTCCCTATTTATGCTTCCTGTGTAGATGGGATTGTGAGTGGTTACTTCGCAACCAGCTTTTGGTTAAGATGGAGGCCTTACTTTCTCCCTGGGGTGGCTTCAAACTAAAATCTCTCTATTCTCTACATCATGATGTAGCTGGGATTGCAGGCATGAACCACTGGCACTTGGCTAACTGTGTTCTTTGACCTTTGACCATCATGGAAAGAAAGAACATGACTCCTTTTGACTCAGGGTCCCCATGAAATGAAAAATAAATCTCACATTAAATTGAGATTATAGGTACAGAAACAATTGTGAATCTTTCTCCTAAGCTCTCACGGGCATCTGTCCTTTTGCCATTTATTCTCTGAGGTTACTGCCTAGGTTCTCAGGGTGTCATAGGGAACTGTAGGAAGGCATAGCCTCCCCAGCAGCTTCAGTCTATTCCCTAAGAGAGAGTAGAATGTGGTCTCTTCACTACCATGAGACAATCAAAACTCAAGAAGAAGGCACCTCTTGCAGCTTGTCCTGGGATGTTATTATGTCCTCCTGAGGCTGCACCAGAGAAGCTAGAAGACCTGCTGAGAAGGTAGCACTAAGATAGGGGAGAAAAAGACCCTGACCCCATTGCACGGTTGCCACACCTGCTGTTAGAGTGCTTAGGTCTGAGTGCTTCTGAATCCTATGAAAGATCCCCTAAACTGGATCACTTCCAAGAGTCCCACCTTAGTCTGTGCTGACATCCTGGGAGAATCATGGCTCGACTCAGAATTATTCAGGTTTTGAATCTTTGTCTTTCCCCTGGGTTAGTGAAGTTCCAATACTGCTACTGGGTGGGGATGAGTAGTAAGCTGAGTTCCCAGTCAGTCACATGACTGTAAGAGGACACCACTGATGCTAGAGTGTGCTGTGTTGTCAGATGGGATGATCCCTCGGTTAAGGATATTCAACACATTTCCAACTTCTGCACTACTATTTGCAGCTTGTGATGGGTTTATCCAGACTACCCCTTGCGACAGCTGAGTATCACATATATGGAATGATTCAAAGGCACAGCAGACCAGGCACTGGTGCCCTGACAGGTTCCTACCTTCTCTGTGCCAAATCTTTATAGAGTGTTCACCTCCCATGTTGGCAGGGAGGGACAAGTGTCCCAGCTGCTTCCTTATCTGTGCCAGGCCTTGTGATGCAGCTGGACAGGCTTCAGCAGAGATGCAAGCCTCTGTCCTCTGGGACTCCTGCACAGAGTCATTTAAAGAGGACAGAAAGCGTAGAGTTAGCAATGGCAAGGCCAAGCTTCCAACCAAGCAGCAAAATTGAGCCACTGAACTGTGCTGTGTCCTATTCCATACAGCAGAAGTATAACAGCCCACTTTTGAAAGACTCCTCATTGCCTTCTTCACGAGATCTTTTAAATAAAGTGGTCATCCTGGTAGTGTAATTCCCAATAGAAATAGAAAGTCACAGCCACAAAATGAGAAGCACTTTATACAGATTCAATCAGGGCCTTCATATCTGGTAGTGAGACTAGTAACCAGTAACTAGCAAATGGCCTGTCTGCTTAAGGCTAACATGGCAGGGCTCAGCTCTCTCTGAGGACCTAGAAGGTGTCAGAACTGATGCACTGGACTTGGGATCAGTCACTGGATGGGTGGAGCTTATTTACATAATATTAAACTGTTGAGGGGGTTCCCGTGGGTCCCAAAGAAAATGCTTTACTCCTATTCCACCAGGACCACTTCTAAAGACAGGGAATGAGTACAGTTTTAGAAATACAATCACATAAAATACTAGAATAACACATTCAATTTACTTAAAATTACCCCCTATGTGCTAGAATTACTTACAAGTTGGCCTTGGGGAAACACTTTATTGGTGTGTGTGTATGTGTGTGTGTGTGTGTGTGTGTGTGTGTGTGTGTTTCTTTTCTTTTCCCTTCCTTCCTTCCTTCTTCCTCCTCTTTCTTTCTTTCATTCACTTTCTTTCTTTTTTCTTTCTTTCTTGCTCTCTCTCCCTCCCTCCTTCTCCCTCTCTTTCTTTCTTTCTTTCTTTCTTTCTCTTTCCTTCTTTCTCTCTTTCTTTCTCATTTTCTCTTCCTCTCTCTCTCTCTCTTTCTTTCTTTCTTTCTTTCTTTCTTTCCTTCCTTCCTTCTTTCTTTCTTTCTTCTTGTGTCGGTACTGGGGCTTGAACCCAGGGCCTGAATGCTGTCTGTTAGTATTTGCATTCAAGGCTGGTACTCTACCACTTGAGCCACAGCTCTTTGTGTGTATGTGTGTGTATTTGATTTTCTCTTTCTTTCTTCCTTTTCTCTTCCTTTATTCCTTTCTCTTTTTCCCCTCCCCTTCCTTTCTTCTTTTTGTGTCAGTATTAGGGTTTGAACCTAGGGCCTAGACACTGTCTTAGTTTTTTCTTTTTCTTTTTTTTTTTTCTTTTATTGTAATGGTGATGCACTGAAGAGTTGTAGTTATATAAGTATATAAGTAAGGTAATGAGTACATTTCTTGTTGAACAGTATTAACCCCTCCCTCATTTTCTCCCACTTTCCCTTCCCCTCAACTCCCCTCCCTCCCAAGTTATAAAGTTCATTTCCAATATAGTGTCTTATGAGTATCGCTGTTTAATTGGTTCACCCTTTGTCCTTTTTCTCATCATTTTGTTATTACCCTTCTTTTCCCCAAATCAGATAAATGTATATACAAGACACAGGGTACCAAAATAAAAGGCAGTGACAACAGAGGATAAACCAAAGGAAATAAAATGGAAGGCAAAAGAAATAACTTCAAACAGTACATTTTTAAAAATGAAAAAAACTCTCTGTTTCCATATTTTGGAATTCATTTCACTTAGCATAATGAAGTAGAAGAAGACCAAAGAAGAAGACTTCAAGGTCTTTGATCCATTTGGAGTTGATTCTGGTGGAGGGTATTCAAACTTCAGTTTTCTACATGTGGATAGCTAATTCTGCCAGCACCATTTGCTGAAGATGATATCTTTCTTCCATCTGATGATTTTGGCTCCCTTATCAAAGATTAAGTGGCCATAGGTCTGCAGGTTCATTTCTGGGCCTTCAGTTCTATTCCATTGGTCCTCGGGTCTGTTCTGGTGCCAGTACTGAGCTGTTTTTATTACTATGGCTTTATTTATTTTTTATTTATTTATTTTTTTATCAGTAGTGGGCCTGAACTCTGAGCCTGGGCGCTGTCCTTCAGCTCTTCAGCTCAAGGCTAGCGCTCTACCACCTGAGCCACAGCGCCACTTCTGGCTTTTTTCTTTTTGCTTAGGTGGTGCTGGGGAATTGAACCCAGGGCCTCAAGCATGAAAGGCAAGCGCTCTACCACTGAGCCACCTTCCCAGCCCCACTATGGCTTTATAATAGAGTTTGAAGTTTGGTATTGAGAACTGTTTTTCCTGTTAGGATTGTTTTTGCTATTCAGGGTCTTCTATTATTCCATATGAGTTTTTTGATAGCTTCTTGTATTTCATTAATGGATGAAGTTGGCATATGAATGAGTATTGCATTCAATTTGTAGATAGCTTTTGTCAATATTGACATTTTTATGATGTTAATCCTCCCAATTGAGGAGCATGGAGGTGTTTCCACTTTCTTAAATCTATTTTAATTTTCTTTTTTAGTTCTTTTTTTAATGTTTTCACCATAGAGGTCCTTCACCTCTTTGGTTAATTCCTAGATATTTTATTTTATTTTTTTGAGGCTATTGCAAATGGAGTTGTTTTTCTGATTTCAGCCCCACTCTTCTCATTGTTGGCATACAGGAAAGCTAGTAATTTTTGTGGGTTAATTTTATACCTTGCTATTTTGCCAAAGTTTTGGATCAGCTCAATTAACTTGGAGAGGACTCTATGGGTTTTTTAAATACAGGATCATGTCATCTGCAAAAAAAAGAGGAGAGTTTTACTTCTTTCCCTATTTGGATCCCCTTTATGTTTTTCTTTTGCCTTATAGCTCTGGCTAGGATTTCTAATACTAAATTGAAGAGGAGTGGAAGAACTCAGGCTATAAAATTTCCCCTGAGTGCCAGAGAAGCTGGTATTTTGTATGCCCACTTTTGTTAAACATCATGAATGTTTGAATTTCCTTTCTGATCTTTTCGATGACCCGCTGGTGATTCAACAATGTCTTGTTCAGTCTCCAAGAGTTACAGAATTTTCTATGGTGACTTTTGGTGTTGAGCTCTTATTTTGTTCCATTGTGGTCTAAGAGAATGCAAGGAATAATTTCAATATTTCTGAATTTGCACAGATCTGCTTTGTGCCCTAAAATGTGGTCTATTTTGGAGAATGTTCCATGTGCTACTTATAAGAACATATATTCTGATGCTGTTGGGTGAAATATTCTGTAGATGTCTGCTAAGTCTACTTGGTCTCTGAAATAGTTTAGTTTTGAGGTTTCTCTGTTGAGTCATTTCTGGGTAATCTGTCCAGAAGTGATATTGGTGTGTTAAAGTCACCAAAAATCAATGTGCTTGGATCTATGTGTGATTTTAGGGTAAGTAGTGTTTGATGAATTTGAGTTCTCTGGTATTTGGTGTAGAGATATTTAGAATTGTAGGAGAGATCTATATTAGATCTCTTTATTAGTATGTAATGTCCTTCTTTATCTCTTCTCACTAATTTTAATTTGAAGTCTATTTTATCTGATAATAGGATTGCAACTCTGGCCTGCTTATGGGGGCCATTTGCTTGATAGATTTTATTCCAACCTTTCCTTTTCGGAATATGTTTATTTTTGTGGGCAATGTGTGTCTCTTGAAGACAGAAGATAGAGGGATCTTGCTTTTTGATCCAGCTAGTCAATCAATGTCATTTAATTGGAGTTAAGTCCATTAATATTGAGAGTAAGGGTTGAGAGATATTTGGTATTTGGTAGTTCCTGCCATGTTATCCACCAGTTTAGGGGCTGTGTCTCCTGGGTTCTTACTATGATTATCTGATTCTCTGGAGGCCATTTCTCTGCCTTTATTGTATTCTTGTAGGTTTTATATGTGTATGACATCTTTAAGTATCTTTTGTAATGCTGGTTTGGTGGACATATATTGTTTCAGTTTTTCTTTGTTGTGAAGGTTTTTATTTGTCCCTCAGTTATGATGGAGAATTTAGCTGAGTACATTATTCTTGGTTGATAGTTGTTTGTCTTTTGGGATTAGCATACTTCATTCCAGGCTATTCTTGCTTTATTGTCTCTGCTGAGAAACCTGTAGTCATTCTGATTGGTTTTCCTTTATAGGGGATTGATCTTTTTTCTCTGACATTGTTAAGGATCCTTTTTCTTGGTCTCTATTGGTCCTGTCTGGATTATAATGTGGTGGTATGATGTCCTGTTCTGGTCTGGTCTGTTTAGGGGTCTAAAGGCTTCATGTAACTGAATGACCTATTCTTTTGGATGTTCAGGACTCTATTAAATATATTTCCTCTTCCTTTAGAGTCCTTCTCTAGACCATCCTCAGTACCTATTAGCCTTAAGTTAGGCCTTCTAATTGTGTCTTATATCTCTTGTAGGGATCTATCTTGTTTCTCATATTTGCTTTGAATATTTGTTTTGTTTTTCTCTATAAAGTCCAGACTATCTGCAATTCCTGAGATCCCTCTTCTGGAACTTCCAATCTGCTGTTAAGACTTTCTATTTTGTTTTTATTTCCCTGTCTTCTAATTGGTCACTTTTAATAGCTTCAATTTCTTTGTTGAAGTTTTTTTTAGATCTTGTATGGACTTCTTCATTTCCTAGTTTTGATTTTCAATACTTTCTCTTAAATCCTTTAGCTGAGTGGCTATATTTTCACTGGACTTCCTTTCCTTCTGTTGGAATTCATTCAGCCTTCTCTTTGTTGATTCCATGAAGTCCTCTATTAATCTTTGTTTAGCCTCATCATGCTCATGCATAGCCCTATGCAGTCTTTCAATCTTTTCATTCAACATGTTTACAATAGTGTTTGTAGAACATTTTAAGAACTATCTTGTAGGGTTTTTAAAAACTGATTGCTCTGTTCCCTGTTTATTTTGAGTAGGAGTTGAGGTTCCTTGACTTTTCATTTTTTTATTTTGCTATAGATTGCATTTGTAAACAAAAGCAAAGCTAATACCATACCAGAACCCAATTTTAAGACAAGAACCAACCCAGAGCCCTATGGCTGCACAGACTTTAGAGATTCAACAATCATAGATAAGTATTTTCATGCTATCTCTTCTTTTAGGATATGAAAGCAGATCCAATACCACCACAGAACACAGTTTAAAAAACAAACAAACGACCCTGAGCCTTGTAATTGCACCAGTTTTAGTGGTTCAAAATCGTAGTTAGGTATTCCCCTATCAATCCCTCCTTTCCTTTTTTAGGGATGGTTATTGTGATTCAGGAATGTGTTACTTTGTTGTAATCAGTGAATAAATCTGTCTTGAGCTTTAAAGCAATCTGAACTGAAAGGATAAGAAGATGAACCATTTTGACAAACAACTAGAGATCAACAGAGTAAAGGAAATGAAGGAGGAGTGAAGGACCAGAAGAGTAGAGGAATGTAGAGAAGGAAAGGAACAAAAGGAAGAAAACTAAGACCTAAATTCAGGGAAAGAAAGAAAAAAGAACAAGAAAAAATAAAGAAATTAAAAAATTATATATGTATAAGTAATAATACTAAAATTAAAAGTACTAAAATTGAGAAGTAGAAAATTGAGTAATCAAAATATAGTCTGAATTAAGTGTGCATACAATTAAGGAGGAAGCCTAGTAATCAATGTAGGCTGTGTATCTAGGAATAAACAAACAATGAAAAGGGAAAAATGGGGGGGAAAAGAGGGGAAAAAAGAAATAAAAATTTAAAAATAGAAAAAAATTAAACTTAGAAGAAAAAAACTCTTCAATTTATTTGAGGGATCTTGTATCTCCCCTGTGTCTACTATCTAGTCTCTTGATGGAACCTTTGATTTCCTTGCAGTGGTCAGTTTTCTTGTGGCTTAACTGATTTCTCAAATCAGTTTGAGCAGGCCGAAAAAAGTTCTGCTCTACAAACTTGGATTCTTTGTGTCCCTCCTCCCAGACTAACTTAGTAGGAGAGGGGATCCCCCATCTTTGTGCATAACGCACAAAGGTGGCTAGTTTCTGTAGGTAGAAGTCTCTGCAAGTGAACTTGAGTGTGGCTGAGGGTGTGTCTTTCTGGAACTGGTGGCTTTTCCCAGAGGGGCTAGCTTCTGAGACTCTTGGTCCAGTCTGGAGCTGTTCTTGGCTTTTATGGTCTATCTAACCTGCTCTCCTCCCCTCCCTGGCGAGATTTTACAGACCTTGGGTTTTCAATTCCTGTAGCTGGCTAAGCTGCAGGTTAAGATGCTATATGATTAGAATGTCTTTGTTTGTTGCAGAGGTGCAGGGCCGCCTCTCCCTGTGCCTACCCTGGTATAGTTGTCCCTCCCTGGGAGGAGCTTCCTTCCCCCTGGGTAGAGCAACCTTCCCCTGGGTGGAGCTAACTCTTACTGGTCAGATTCCTTTGCCCTGCAGAAAAATGGTGCGCAGTAGCTCCTTTGCCAGCCCGAGTTATCTACTAGTTGCTCTGTCTGGCAGGCACTATGTTAGTATGAAAGATAGCATTCTTCGTGTGGGGAAGGGAGGGTGCTACCTTCCAGAAGCTGTTCTGTGAGAAGGAGTGAGGATATCTTTTGTGGGGTACTCACGCTTTTCCTTTGTTTTTGTTTTTTTGTTATTTTTTAGAATTTTCAACAGGTTTTTATTTTCTCTTTATATCTATTACAGTGTTTGAAACCTAAAGAAATACATTTTCTCTTCAAATTTGGATGTGTATATAAATATCTTTTGTCTGGACTCAGCATACTCAATGCCATGATTTCTTGGCCTATGTCTGCTCTGAAATCATCAAGCTTCGTCTATCTCCCCAGGGGCCCTGAGGATATGAAAAACAGCCAGAATTTACAGTTCTTAGAAAAAATAAAAGCCAATGGGTCTGGAAAGCAAAACTGATGAGAAGGATTCAATTCACTGACCTGAGTGGGAAACTCAAACTGTTTTTGATGGACATCCTGTTTCTCAGGTGGCTGAGATCCCATATCCCCTTCCCTTACTTATTAAGACAAAAAGGGGACATTTCAACAGAAGCTGGCTAAAAAGGCCAATCCCTTTGTTTTTTGGAACGTCCACAATCTGCATCTGTCTGTGGACAGTGGGATGTGGATTTCTCCTCCTAGCCAAGCAGTTTGTGCTGGAGGTGAGTGAAAAGCCATGCACACTTGTCTCTGATGCCTTTGATGCTACTGTGGTTGCTGCTTGCTGGCATGTGCTCAATTTTGTCTTCTTAAGCCTGAAATTTTCCTCTCTGGCCAAAATCTCTATACTATTATGGCTCACTTGGTGTGACTTTCTAGCTGTGGATTTTTCTCTGTGATGCTAAAACTGGTTTTTGTTTTTGTTTTTTCATTTTGCTTTTCGAGACCCCTGATGCACCTCTGCCATCTTCCTTAGCCGCTCTCTAGATTATTCATTCAAGAATGGAACTCTTGAGTCACAGCAATTTGTGTGTTTGGGTGGGGGGGTGTAGTTAATTGGAGATAAGAGTCTCACAGACATTTCTGCCTGGACTGGCTTTGGGCTGTGATACTTATATCTTAAATTCATAGATCCTTAGCTCTCCTGAATAGCTAGGATTTACAAGTATGAGCTACCGGATATCCTATCCTGGAGTATATTTTTAACTTGAGTCTCAATTACTGCAACCAACCTGGGCTGTAGGACTGATATTATTAATCCTTTGTTGCAGGTGAAGCAACTTCTAGAGATGACTTTCCTGGTCTAGCTAGATGAAATTCATCCCAGAGCCCATATCTCCCTAGGCCATACACAACAGCAACCATGTGGGTTTACCATCTATTCTGGGGGTGATTCTTTGATTAGGGTCACTGGGAGAAGGAAATAGGAGTGGCACATGTGGGAAAAACTGAAGAGGACATGGAAGACACAGGAAAGCCTCTGCTGAGACACTGAGGTGGCAGAAAATGGTTAGAACAGAAGGCGGGGGGGGGAGAACATGTGGGGTTCAGGGAGTATCCAGGATGAAACTCTTGTGGACAGTGACTGAGCCAAAGAAATTGGCTGTGCATTTCTGCAGGACTTCTAGATGTTTCTCCCTCTTGACTGGGCAGAGTCCTCCCCAGCTGTAGATTTGACAAGGCTTCTTGTCATCTAGTGCACCCCCTCTTCATGGCCCTAGAAACAATGGTGAAGCCAGCTATCACCAGGATTCTAGAAATTGCTCCTTGCCATTTTCCTGAACTGGTTTTCAAAATCACTCCCAGGTGCAGTTAAAAGACCACACAGCACACTAATTCTGAAAAAAAAAAGTTCCCTACACTCAATTTTAGAAAGAGAGAGGGGAAGAGAGAGAGACAGAGAGATAGACAGAGACTGAGAGACAGAGAGACAGAGAGTCAGAGACAGGGAGAGAGAATGAAGCCTCGAGACATTTCTGCCAATGATCTGTATGTTGGAGTTCATCTTATAAAATTTACAGAACGTAAAACATAAAGGTTCATTTATAGTGCCCTTAACATTTATTTTAAACCATAAAATTGGTAGATTGGTTAATACTATGCTACATGAGAAATATTACCAGGACCAGAAAGCCATGAGGGAGGTGGTTAGCCCTATATGTTGTGAGGAGCAGCCAAACACTGAGGTGGGCAGGAAGGGGCAGGGCCTGGCCTCCACACAAGAAGTCTGCCAAGGATTCTGTATGTTTTCATCAGCAGAGTTTCTCTGTCTGTTAGTGTCTTTTTCCAAACATGAGTGTGATCCTTCCTAGTATGGTTTGAACAAACCATACTAGTTCCAACAAAACTCACACTGAATTTTAATTGCCATTGTGATTGATATGTATAGGCCATTAGAGGTGATTTTAGAACATCAGAGTTTCACCAGCAAGAATGGATGAATGCCACTTCAGAAGTGAGAGTTTTTGTGGTCTTGTTTGAGCTCTCTTCTATCATAAGATGACACAGCATAGGTAACTCTTCAACACTGAATTTCCCAGCCTCCTGAGGGCACTGTCCTTTCTAGGACACTTAGACAATGAGAAATTCTTTCCTTTAGAAATTGTCCAGTGTAAATGGGATCGCATAAAGTTGCAGAGCTTCTGCATGGCAAAGGACATAGCTAGCAAGATCAATAGAAAGCCCACGGATTGGGAGAAGATCTTTACTAGCCATACAACGGACAAGG
>NW_012267263.1:1565861-1653785 GCF_000151885.1 Dipodomys ordii
AGGAGGAGGTTGCAATGCTTGGTAAGAAATGTACGCATTATCCTGCCCATGTAATTGTAACCCCTCTGTACAGTATGTTCACAAGTAAAATAAAATAAATTTAAAAAGAAAGAAAAAAAAAAGAAATTGTCCAGTGTGTGGCATTCTGATATTGTAGGGAAAAGGAAACAAATGCAACTAAGACAGTCAGCTTTCCATCACGCTGACAAAATTCCTGAGATAATCAACTTGTAAAGCTAGAAGCTTTATTTTGGCTCATGATTTTAGTTCACGGTGACATGGCTCTGCCTTTCTGAGCTTGTGGCAGCATCATACATTATGACCAAACCACGTAGTAGGAAAGGCATTTCACCTCCAACTGGTGGGGGTCTCAAATATCCTCTGCAAGGACATGCCCCCAAATGACCTAATTCCTTCCCACTGGGCCCCATCTCTTCAAGGTTCTACCACATCTTAAAAGTGCTACACATTTTGGACTAAATCTTCAACACACCAACCTTTGGGGCATACTCAATATCCAAAATACAGTAGACAGTTTCCACTTTATGGATACAAACTCTGGAGCCCAGAAAAGAAAGAAAACTTTCCCAAGAGTGAGGAGCAAAAGGCTTCTCACCCAGGACTCCTGATTGTACTGACTGCTATTCATCCTGCCCCTCAAGGAACAGCATTCATCCTCCCACTCTGTTTACAGGAGGACAAAATTCCAAAGCCAGAAGGCAATTTCAGCAGAGATGGGTCTCCTCCCTTAACAAAATGTTTAAATAGGGATACAGGTTGACCCATTGTAACAATGAGATGTGCAAGACACTATGTTGAAAAACGAACTTTACAATTTAGTCAGGGGAGGGGGGCAACGGGGTGGGGATGAGTGTAGTTATGGAGGTGGGAAGGAAGGGATGGTAGGGGAAAAACAAAGGAGGAGGCAACAATGCTTGATAGGAAATGTACTCATTACCTTGCTCATGTAACTGTAACCCCTCTGTACAGTATTTTCACAATAAAAAAACTTATTAAGAAAAAGAAAACACACACAAAAGAGTGAATGGCCTACTCTGTATTTGTTTGTTTGTTTGTTTGTTTTTTAAAACAAGGTCTATTCTGTTTTAACCTAAAGGAAGCAACCGGTTTTCTCCTATTTCCCTGAAAGGATATGTGAAGCATCTGCAATTCTGCCTTTGCGTGTGTGCATGTGTGCAAGTGTGCACGTGCATTTGGGTATACTAGTTCTGTGTCTTGAACTTAGGGGCCTGAGCCATTTGAGGCACAGCTCTACTTCCAGCTTTTGGGTGGTTAATTGGAGATCAAAGGCTTTCCTGCCCGGGCTAGTTTTAAATCATGATTGTCAGATCTCAGTCCCCTGAGTAGCTAGGATTACAGGTGTGAACAGTTGGCACCTGGCAGCTTTATCTTTTTAGACCTGAGTAATCTCTTCCTGATCAGTGTGAGTGGATTTTCCATCCCATGTGTTTTTATTTTTAAAAATACTTTCAAGCTGGGAATGTGGCTCAGTGGGAGAGGGCTTGCCTGGCATGCATGAAGCTATGGGTTCAATTTTTTCAGAACCACATAAACAGAAAAAGCCAGAAGTGGCACTGTGGCTTAAGTGATAGAGTGCTAGCCTTGAGTGAAAGAAGTTCAGGGACAGTGCCCAGGCCCTGAGTTCAAGCCCCAGGACTGGCAAAAAAAAAAAAGACTTTCATTAAATACATTAGTTGCACAAGGCAAGGATGTAACATCAGACATTTCTAGCTATACATGCAATGTGCCCCATCCAGTGCCACCCTCCACCTTCATCCTTCCTCTGCCTTCTTGAAACAATTTAAACTGTTTTTTTTTAATTCTATTTTTCACATACATAGAAAGTACTGAAGTACTATATTCACCATCCCTTGGTTAGCCTGTTCCCTTCTGGTACCTACCCCTCCCCCACCCCACACCCCACAACATGTATGCCAACCTAGACTGTATTATTTTCTTTCTTTTTTAAAGAAAGATTTATGTAAAAGGGTTTTGTTACGTTAATTCCCATTCTTAAATGGGACTCTTTGGGCTTTTTTTTTTCTGATTTTGCTTTTTTTTTTTTGTAATCTGCTGGGGGAGAAGGAAGTATTGTACAGGAGAGGGATGAAAGAATGGGAGAGATGCTGGGCAGTGTGAACCCAGGAGTGTGTATCTCTAATTCCAACAGTAGGATGCGATGTCCCATGTCCCTCTCCATGATAACTCAGCATGTCATGTGTGAAACGTAACAACATAGCTGCATAGTTCTAACATGCCACAAATGTTGCATGAGATTTGAAATTATGATGTTCCAAACAACCTGGTGGATACAGGAATGGGAAAGTCTAGTGGTTTCAAAGCCACGTTTTAAGACTCAAGGTTAGGCCACATTTGTTTTCTGCTATGTATTTCCAATGCAGAAAAAGACTTTTCTTTCTCTGTAGGTGTCTGCTTCTCTTTGGAGAGCCTGGCCAGTGAAAGGTCACACAGACCAGTCACTCTCAGAGGTGCCAGAGGAGCAGGACAGACCAATGCCAAACTTCCCATGGAGCAGACAGAGTAAACTACATGGCGGTCCCTCTGATGTGAATCTGGCAAAATTCTCCAGTACCTAGCAAATAGTGACTGTAGATAAACTCAAAGGCAGTTCAAAGAGCCATGTCTGGACAGACTGTGACTGCCCACCATACCCTGCCTGGGCAGCAGAGGAGACCTGGAGACCAGACAGCCAGGGGCAAACAGACATTTTGATGAACTGGGGCAAAAGTTCCTGAAGGAACACAGTCTCCACACTCTGAAGAGAGATCCAGGCCAGGCTGCTCAAGAATAAGTATGCAGAAGAAAGGCCAAAGCACTAAAAAGCCTTCAGCAAGACACTGAACACAAAGGCAAAGTCAGAAAGTATAAGTCTAGCTTCGCCAAAAGGGGCAAGTTGGGACTCAAAATCAGTAGAAGCCACAAGCTGAGATCAAGACAATTGACAGAGCAGAAGAGAGCAAACAGGAACTTGACTGTGTGTGAGTGTGTGGGTGTGGTGTAATACACACACACACACACACACAAACAAATGTATGTGAGCATACATAAAATCTCTGTAGAAGTGGTGATGCAACATCTGCAATCAAAGCACCTGGGGAGACAGAAGCAGAAGTTCTAGGCCAGTCTGGAATACATAGTGAAGTGGATGGAAAGAAGGAAGAAGGAAAGTAGGAAAGAAGTTAAGAAATTAGGAAGGAAGGAAGGAAATAAGGGAGGGAGGGAGAAAGATAAAGATGACCAAGTAGTTTATAAAAAAAAAAAAAAGCCAGTGAAAATGGAAACATCCAGAGAGAATCTTGCTTTATCTAACTTGTGGAAGTTATTTCCAATGAGTACTTGCCCTTGTACTAATTTTGTATTAAAAGCGGGAGGGGGGGTACACTGGTGGTTCATGCCTATAATCCTAGCAAGTTAGGAGGCTAAGATCTGAGGATCGTGTTTAGAAGCCAGCCTGAGCAAGAAAGTCCATCTCTAATTAACCATCAGAAAACCGGAAGTGGCGCTGTGGTTCAAGGTGGTAGACTGCTAGCCTTGAGTAAAAAGCTCAAAAACAGCACCCAGGTCTTGAGTTCAAGCCCTACCACTGACAAAATAAAATAAAATTACCTTAGTAATTAGCTTGGCAGCACATCGAGATCTCTGAGAGAACTCTGAGTAGCCACAGAGAAGTGACAAAGGTCAGAGGAGAACAAGGTAGAGAGGGGCACAGAGCGCTGGGCTGGGCAAAGGGTAGTCTCCAGGGGCTCTGTACAGCTAGCTGTGTAGGGCTGAGCCAGCACCTGTTTATAGCCGCCACACCTGGGGTGGACCAGAATGAGGGCAGAGCTTCGACTGATCCTCATGTCCAAACCTCTCCCCTCAACTCTCCTCAGTAGAGGTTAGCAGGTTAGCAGCCTATCTTCTCCTAAGGTTGCTTCTGAACTCAGACCTTTTATCATCTAAGCAGCCTGTACACTCTTTGCTCTGCATCATCTCTCTGATTTCCAATAATCTAGAGCTTTCTAGACTGATAACAATATAGACACCATCAATTGCCCTTATCTTTGTTCACACCAAAATTCTAAATCCTGCTTCCTCCCCTAGTTTATTCTCTACCCCACAGTAGTTCATCAGAGACAAAACCATGTGCTATTTATGCTGCTGTGTGCCAAGTGGGCATGTCCAGAGGAGGAGTGTAGGGTAGAAGAGGTTCATTGGAAAAGGTTGCCCAGAGAAAAAAGTCCCAAGAGCCTGGGGGCCATGGAAGGCTTTGGTTGGAGCTGGAGCACATTGGCACATTGGCACGTTGGCATCTGGCAATCAAAAGATGAGAGGAGTATATTCTGAGCACAGGCTCTGGGCAAAGCACTAGTAAGAAAAAGTGTGAAGCACAGTGCTGATGGCTCATACCTATAATCCTAGCTTTTCAGAAGGCTGAGATCTGAGGAACATGGTTCAAAGCCAACCTGAGCAGAAAAACCTGAGAAACTAGTTCCAATTGGCAAGTGAAAAAAAAATTGAACTGGAGGCATGTTCCAGAGAGTAGAGTACCAGCCATGAGTGGGAAAACTGTGCATATGTGTACACACACGAACACACAGAGAGGGAAAGAAAGGAAAGGAAAGGAAAGAATAGAAAAGGAAAGAAAAAGGCTTTGCTGGCCAAGATGACACTGAGGTCTAAACAGGGATGTAGACCATTGGCCACAGAGCAAGGGTCCCTTTCACTGTAATTTGTGACTTTTTCTTCCATTTCACAGCCAGCTGGTTGTATTCTCTCTCTCTCTCTCTCTCTCTCTCTCTCTCTCTGTCTCTGCCTCTCTCTCTCTTTCTCTCTCTCTCTGTTTCTGTCTCTCTGTCTCTGTCTGTCTCTTGCTCTCTCTCCACCCTGTCTACTCTTGTGACAGTCCTGGGGCTTGAACTCAGGGCCTAGATGCTGTCTCTAAGCTTTTTTTGCTCAAGGCTAGTACTCCAGCCCTTGAGCCACAGCACCACTTCTAGATTTTTGGTAATTTGTTGGAGATAAGATTCTCAGGAGCTTTTCCCTGCTCTGGTTAGCTTCAAACTTTGATCCTCAGATCTCATCCTCCTGAGTAGCCGGGATTGTAAGCATGAGCCATAGGCAGTAGGCTGTATTCTCTAAGGAGGTGTACCACCCTCTTTTTCTTGGCATGAATCCTCTCTGGCCTCTCTTTGGATGCTTAGTTCCCATCCCCACCAATGTTCTTAGTAGCTTCTCTTGGTTTCCAGTTGCAGTCCAAGCTGGAGATGGGGGTGGGGACATTTCAAGCTCTCATGCACTTAACTCTGAAGTGTGAGAGAGTGGGGCTCAGGAGGCAGGCTGGTGCCCCTGTCTGAAAGGTGGGATAGCTTTCTGCTTCTAGCTTGATTAGCTCACCAACAAACACCTTGGAACCAATCATAACAACCCATTCGATTTTTATTTTGAACACAGCTTGAATTTTATACCTTGTTCATGGTAACCCTCTCCCCGCCCTCTCTCTGCCCCCCCCCGCTTGAATTCCCCAATGCTAAACCTGGATGGTGGGTCAGATTTGAGCAATCTCCCCAGCTGGCTCTGAGTACAGGTACTGGTATTTTCTAACTGCTGTCAGTCGTGCTCGCTGCTCCGTGTCTGGCTTTCTGTTTGGGAGTCTCCAAGGGTGATGTGCCGCCAGATAAGCCTCCTAATGAGAGAGGGAGGGCAGAGGGAGGGGGCTAGTGAAAAGACAGCCCAGAGAGTAAACAGAGACCTGTCCAGTCAAACTTGTGTCTAGACACAGGCGCGCAGTAGGTCTGCAGGGTGAGTCAGAAGGGCTGATGAATGCTCCCTATTCATGGTTTCAGGCCTTTGTTTAAGTCTGGGCCTGTATTTTGAAGAGGAAAAACTGGCTGAACTGGTCTTTCCACTGCTGAGCCCTGAGCATCTCCCCCAGGGAGTACTTCTGTGGATGAAGTCATCAATATTTCGGACTGAGCCTTCCTGATCTGCGATTAACTTTTATCTCTGCTGTAAAATAACAGGCTCCTGAGGTCTGATAAGAATAGGGAGACCTGGTATGGATAGGGAGACAGAGTTAGGGCACACAGGCACATTTCACACTGGGCTCCAAGAGAGGCAGACTTGAGGATGGAGAGATACTGCCTGTGGAGAATGATGGGGTGCAGGGAGGTGTCTGTGCTGGGGGTGGAGGGCACTGGCCTGGCCCTGTGACTTTAGTGTACCCAGAAGTCCTGATTTCCAGTGCAGTTTACTCAAGGCAAACAGATTTACTTTTGCACTCCCTCCTTGTTAAGGCTGTTTCCCTGACTAGGGAATCTTGAGAGAACCATCTAATACTTTTTGAGTCCTGCTCTATTCCATCTTGTATGGAGCTCCTCAGCAAATATGGCTACACTGCTGACAGGAGGATGTCCATGGACCTGCAGGTCCTCACTTTGCGGGAGTCTCTTGACTAGGGCTCAAGATCCCTCATTGTCTGGTTGGATGCTTCAGACCCTCACACTCAGGACAGGTGAGTCTAGCAGGTGAATTCAGCTAACAAGTGAATCTTGCAGGTGCACCTCATGACTCTCATGGTCTACTCACTTGGGTTTGATGGACATGGCACCCCAGAAATTTTCTTCTTAAGCAGCAGAGGAAAACAAGCACACAGGACCATGTCCAGGTGTCACTGTTAGCATGCCCTCCATCTCAGGTCCTTAGCCCCTCCCACTTCACTTCCTGGAGCACCTGAACTCCACCCTGCCTCTCCTGGGGCTTCCGCCAGTTTCTCCTAGGATAGGTCAGCATTCCCATTCTCTGCCCAGACCTAGCTGCCCACACAGAGTACTTCCCGCCTCTAGCCCCAATGTTATCTCCCTGAATAGGGACAGGTGCCATATTGCTCCCACTCCCTTGAGGGAGATGGCCTTGTCAGCCTCTCTGATAAACCTCTTTCTCCTGTCTATGACTGTGTCCACGTGGCCTTCCGGGATGGATGCTTTCATTCACTGTTGGGGAGGAATAGGAAGCAGTGAGGGACAGGGCCAGGACCACAGATCCAAGCCAGATGTCCAGGAAGCACTCAGGCACAGGGCCCTGCAGGGACAGGGCCTGAGGCATGGCTCTATCCCAGAATAGCCACTAATATGTGTTGAAATCAGGATACTGGGTCTAACAGGCACCACCTTGGCCACGTGGTGGATGATAAGAAACTGGCTTTAACTGATGCCATCTTGTCTTCATGGTGGAGGAAGGTGAAGTCCCACCCCCAGTTGATGGGCATGCCTGAATTCTAGAGGCAGAAATAGGGACTTGGACCATAGGTTACTGGACCTATGCCATGAGCTCTCGAGACCCTTGAGTTCCCCATGACCCTGCCCCCTGACCATGGCCCTATTTAGGCCCTAACCAGTGCAGGTGCAATTGGGTGTGCCATGCTTCATGTCTGCTGCTATTCTTAGGTGACCATGGTGTCCCATTTTGGCTCTCCATTGGAGTTGATCTGGTATGTTGGGATTGTTTTTCTGCTCTTTCTTTCCTCTGCTTTTCTACTCTCATGCATGGCTCAGTTTTCTAACAGTGTTAAGTGTTTTCTGGGGACATGAGTTTGCCTACAGTCACTGACTTTCTAATAAAGACTCCTGATTGGACTTCTCAATCTGTGACTTCTTTGTTTCTCATGATGGAATTCCCATGTAACAGTGTGACACAGATTAATTGTTGTCACAAAGCAAAACGGTGGCTCCACCATTGCTGGAGCTTTTGATTGTACTCTAGCTCTTTTACATGGCAAGGAGGTGACCTCCACAGGTAGCTTTTCCACCATAGGAGTGGGGGTAGGGGTACTGTTGTACAGGAACTCAGTCATGAGAAACAGGAGCCACATTATGAGAGGTCAAATTGGGAGTCTTCATTGGAAAGCTGGCAACCACAGGCAGATTCTTGTCACAAAGACCTGTGGCCCCTCGAATACACTTAACACTGTTAGAAAACTGAGCCATGAGCCTAGAGTCAGAGAGGAAAGAAAGAGCAATCCCAACAAATTAGATCAACTCCAATGGAAAGCTGAAGTAGGGTGCCATGGTGACTTGAGAAGATCCAGGAAACAGGCAGGGTCACAGGGAGATCAAGAGTCTCACAAGTTCATGGCACAGGATTGGCAGGCCCAGTAACTTATTGTCCAAGTCCCTGCCCCTGTCTCTAGGAATTCAGGCATGCGGCATGCCTATCACCTGGGGAGTGGAACTTTCCTGCCTCTACCATGAAGACAAGATGGCTCCAGTTAGACCCAATTCCCTATCATCCACCACATGGCCAAAATGGCACCCATTGGACTTAATATCCTTATTTCAGAATGCCAAAAGCATTCTGATTTTAATTCAGATCCCTGGGCAATCCTAGCAGCAGACACAGAATAACTGTGTATCAATATTAAGTGACATAATGGACCAGGTAGTCTTGAGTTAGCATTACTTTTTATTCCAGAAATGGTCACAAAGCTAGGTGCATACATGAGACCCTAGCTACTCAGTGTGGTTCAAGGCCAGCCCAGGCAAAATGTTTGCAATACCCCATCTCAACATACAAAAAGGTGAGGTGGCATGTACGTGTCATAGCAGCTACATGGGAAGAGGATTGTAGTCCAAGGTTGCAGGGACAAGAAGCAAGGCTCTATTTGAAAAAATATTGAACGCAAAAAGGCATGGGGGCATGGCTTAAGTGGTATAGACCAGAGTTCAAATATAAGCACTGCTAAAAAGAAAAGAAAAAAATATTCATTATGTGCCAACAGCTCAGCTGCCCTCAGCCTGTGAGACTCAAACTCAAGACTGTGGGCTCCGCTCCAGCACCAGGCAGATTCCCTTGCACACCCAGGCTTCATGCAGCTTCCCTTATTCATTATTCTATTACTTATTAGCAGAAAAGGTAATTTCAAAACAAAACACGTATTATAAAATTATAGTACTTTGAAACACATTAGTAATTAGAACAAATTACCTCCTCCAAGGCAGAAATGATCAGATTAACTTTCTAAGATCTTCAGCTCAAATATTGTCTGATAGAAAGAAATCATCTATGTTAAAATCCATGTGGAAAAGCTGAAAAGAGAGGAATGGGAAAAAAGACCCTTGGTAAATGGACACTGGGTAAATGGAACAACACCAGGCCACCATTACAGAGGAGGAAAGCCATATCATAATAATCAAAGCACCAATAAACTCTCAAGCTGTCACAGTCCTAAAGAGACACAAATCAAACCCCGGCATGTTGTGTGATAAACAACTCTTTTGATCTTGACTCGGGGTGGGAAGGTGGCTCAGTGGTAGAGTGCTTGCCTTGCATGCCTGAGGCCCTGGGTTCGATTCCTCAGCACCACATAAGCAAAAAGAAAAAAAGCCGAAAGTGGCGTTGTGGCTCAAGTGGTAGAGTGCTAGCTTTGAGCTGAAGAAGCTGAGAAACAGCACCCAGGCCCAGAGTTCAAGCCCCACGACTGACCAAAAAAAAAAAGATCTTGACTCATCTAACTTCAATCCATCAAAACAATACTAACAGAAAAGATTTGGGAAAGAAAAGTAACAATCATTGACTAATGAGTATGTATCTGAGCCTCTAGGTATAGGTATGCATATATGTAAAACTCTGCAACCAATGAGAGTCACCATTTTCTTTGCAGCTATATTTAAGAGTAGATCATACCTTCAGCCACAAAAATATCTCCAAATACCTTCACTTCATTAAAATTACACTGATTATATCTTTAAGCACAACCCAGTTAAAGTAGTAACCAGTAATTAAAAGATGATCCCAAATTCATATTCAACAACCCACTCACTTTGTGTGTGTGAGTGAGACAGAGAAAGTGAAAAAGAGAAACAGAGAGGGGAAGGGGGGCTTAAACTTGAGGCCTGTCTTGTAAGATAGATAGTCTACCACTGGAACCATACCCCCAGTTCTTTTTTGTTCTAGTTTTAGTCATTTTTCAGGTACAGTTTTACATTTTTGCTGCAAACCATTCTTAGACTGTGATCCTCTAACCTACGGCTTCCCACATACCTAGGGTTACAGATGTACCCCACAACACCTGGCTCGTTAATTACACAGGGAGTCTCTAAATTTTTGCCCTAACTAGCTTTGAACAATGATTTCCCCAATCCCCACTTTCTAAGCAGTTGGAATTATAGGCATGAACCACTGAGTCCAGCCAAATATTCACTCTTAAATAATTCATAAGTTGAAGAGGAAATTATATTTGAAATTTACTTGGAAAAGACATAATGAATTAGCATGTATCAAGACCCAGAACTGCAACTAAAAGAATTTCTAGAGACAATTTTGCAGTCTTAAATGAATTTATTTCAAGAACATTTAAAGATTTAAACGTTTAAAGAGGTAAAGTAAGTGAGCTTAGTTCAAATAGGAATTAGAGGAAACTTTCCTAATTAAAAAAACAACAACATGTAGTTAACATTCTAATCAATGGTAACTTAGAGCTCACAGGAGACCAAAGGTCAAAGACCAATAAATACGTAGAAGCCAAGCTAAAGACAGTAACAATGGGAATGAGGAGAACGTGAACTGACAGAGAAGCAAAGTGTGCTGATTTGTGGGAAATATAAGTCTACATAGAAAATCCAAGAGAATTTTCAGATAGTTAAGGAAATACATTGGATGTAAGACCCACTCACAGGACTGGAGGTATACAGCATCCACTTAGCCAGTGTGAAGCCCTGAGTTCAAACCCACATATCACCACCAGAAAGATCCACCTGCAAAAATTAGTACCACTTACATATATTCATGAAAGCCAGTAAAAGAATTTCATGAGGACTAACTAAAATCTCACTAAGACTAGCAACTGTTGCCAGAGGGTATTTCTGCATACATTTAATAAAATATATGCAAGTTGTTTTGCTTTTCATTATTATTATAAAATCTTAAAGCTGGCAGCTAGTGGCTCACACCTGTAATCCTAGCTACTCAGGAGGCTGAGGTCTGAGGTTAGCAGGTCAAAGCCAGCCCAAGGAGGAAAGTCCACGAGTCTCTTATCTCCATTTAACTAGAAGTAGCACTGTGCCTCAATGTGGTACAGGGCTGGCCTTGAGCAAAAGAGCTCAGGGGCAGTACTTAGGCCCTGAATTCAAGCCCCACAGATGACAAAAAACAACAAACTTTAAACTATTGCTAAAGGACATGTAGAAATTTTGTAAATACACTCATTCACAGTGGTTTTGATTTAACAAAGACATCAATCATCCTCCAGTCCTCATATTTAATACAATTATGTCCAAAATCTCAAAGGACACTTTTTGTAAAATTTGGCAAGCTGATAACTATCAACACTAATTACAAAGTTATAATTAAGATACAAGGTATTAATACAAAGTATTTTTTCTTTTTGTAGCTTGTGGGCCTTGAACTCAGGGCCTGGGAGCTATCTCTGAGCTTCTTTGTGCTCAAGGCTGTGCTTTATCACTTGAGCCACAGTGACACTTCTGGTTTTTGAGGGGTTAATTGGAGATAAGAGTTTCATGAAGACTTTTCTGTCCAGGCTGGCTTCAAACCTTGATCCTCAGATCTCAGCCTTCTGAGTAGGTAGGATTGCACGTGTGAGATACCAGTGCTTGGCTTGATACAAAGTATTAATACAGAGGTAGCAATAGATCAATAAAAAAATTAGAAAGCTCAGAAATGGATGCATACATAGATGGAAATTTGATATATGAAAGATGAATCATTATAGACCCTTTGTATAAGGGTACTTAGGAAGATGGACTTATTTAAGAGATAATTTAGGAGTCAGACACCAGTGGCTAATAACTATAACTACTTAGGAAGCTAAGTTTGGAAGGACTGAGGTTCAAGTACAATCCAGGCAGAAAAGTTTTCCAAAAGAAAGCAAGTCTGGAGACATGAATCAAGTGGTAGAATACCAGCCTAGCAAGCAAGAGGCTATGGATTCAAATACCATATTTCAAAAACAAAACAAAAAACATCCCAGGAATCATAGGCTATATATATATCTCAGAATAGTAAAATTAGATCCTTACATTAATGTATAGAAACAAAAGCACTAAGTTGATTAAATATATAAGGATCAAAAGCAAGAACTCTAAATAAAGTAGAAGACAATGTGAAAGACTATGATTTAAGATTAGACATTATTTTTCTCAAACTAGATACAAAAGGATGCAACTTTATTCATGGCAATTAACAAATAGTATAATACATACAGTTAAACTTTAAAAATTAAGAAATAGTTACAAATAATGCTAAATGTCAAGCCATAGAACTGACACGAGGTCAGAATTCAGAATATATCGTTACCTGCAAATTGATGAGAAAAAAATAGTGTACAGAAGATGTGGAGAAGTCATGAATGAGCCAACCCAATAGACAAAGAAAATCAATCCTAAGGTCAGCCTTTCAGTAATTAGGAAAATAGACTCAAGCAACAAAGAGAAAAGGCCTCAGATGGAAAGAATGGGTCTTCTACAGCTCAAGTATGGAAAATTTAATCCCCCAGTTCATCTGTTAGTGGTTCCTGGAGGTAATTGTGATTAGATGAGTCATGAGGGTGGACAACCATTGTGCCATGCATGGCTTTATGGTAAGAAATGAGATGGTGCTCGCCACCTTCCTGTCCCACCATGTGGTACTCTCTGCCATGCTGTGATGTACTGGAGGCCTCTACCAGGTGGGGGCACTAGTCTCTTCAGACTCCAGAATTGTAAGTTAAATAAACTTCTATTCTTTCTCAATGACCCAGGCTCAGGTATTTTGTTCTTGCAATAGAAAACAGACTAAGATAATGCTAGTATTTGTCAAGGTTCTCTGGAGAATCCTATAGCTAGTAGGGTGTACACATATACAGAGAGAAATGAATTTTAAGGGACTGATTTAAGTGATTATGGGAGCATCTGGTCAAATCTACAGGCTACGTCTGCAGTCTGTACACTCAGGGAGAAGCAAATGTGCAGTTTAAGCCCAAAGCCAGTCAGGCTGGAGGCTCAAGGCAAGGCACAGTTCTGCAGACAAAGTCCAGAAAACAGTGTGCTAGAGAATTTCCTCTTGCTTAGTGGGGGTCAAGCTTCTATTTTTTTCTCCTGCTGTCAGCTGGGCAGCAGTTGGTGATCTGATCCACATAAAAATCACCCATTTAAATGCAAATCTCATTCAGAAACACCTCTGCTAAACTGATACTTAAAATCACCGAAATTTCTCACACATCTGATTGGCTAAAATGTTTGTCTGCCAGTAGTAAGTGTTGACATAAATGGCAAGTACCAGGAATATAGGTTGAGGCCATCTCTTTGGAGAGTGAAACTCCAGACTAGAGAAACTCTCACACATGTCCTGGAGTAACCACTATATCATGGTTATGAATGTATAGAAGCAAAAAGCTGAAAGAAGAACTGAAATTCATAAACTAATTGTGATAGCTTTTATATGACATAATGAGATAGCAGTTATAAAAGAGTAGCATGTATCTACTTAGATAGTTTTTAAAACAACAGAGAGGGACGAACAGTTCCAGAAGGTTCTATATAGCAGAATAGGTTTTTGTAAAATTTTGGAATTTATGAAACAACACTATTATTCATGGATAAACACTGCAGGGCAATGTCAAAATTGTGCTTAGGACGTGTCTACATTAAATTGAAGGTCACAGCAGTTCTGAGAAGTAGAAATGTGAAATGAGATCAAGGAGGTTTTCAGCTATTTCCACCATATTTTATGCATTATTCTTAAAGCCCTACAAGATATATAGCAAGATATTAAGATCTGATGAAGTAACAGCCACTCTGGGGCAGAAGGAAGATTAGGCATGTGTATGATATGTGTTGTGGTGTGTGAGTGTGTGTGTGAGAGAGTCCATCATTGCTATATGGGAACAAGAGCCTTCATGGAGCAGAGTATCAACACCCAACAGCTTCAGGATAGCTAGGAAGAGCAACCTGGGCTGCGACACATGCAAGAATTCCTTGGATGCTGTGTTGGGTGGTGGAGGCTGGGCGGCACCCAGAGTCAGTGGCCTCATAAGAGTTCTTCCTGCTCTGCATAGTTCAGCATGGTCTGGGTAGAGGGAGATGTGTGGAGGAAATGAGGGTAGAGGAATCTTAATGGCCTCCTGGCCTTCCAAACCTTCTCTGTTCATGTATTCTCAAAATCACCTCATGACACATCTATCAGAACTTATTCCTGTTTCGAAGCAACATCTGACTGTACTTTTCTCCAAGAAAAAGTACACCTACTCGAGAACCCATCTTCCCTTCCTAAGAGGTGAAAAGATTTGAATCACCCATGCCAGTCCACCCTTATGACTCCAGCACCACAAACACAAAGAGATATTGTGGAGCTGTCTGCCAAGAATTGGTTGGCATGTAATTTTCTTTGTCTGGGTTTTCTTAGCAACCTTGTGTTTGACTTTGCCTGCCATTGTATGGTTGTCAGCTGCAGAAATGGTGAAGGCCACGTGTTAGAGGGGTTGAAAGAAACTAAGAGCAAAGGGGTGGGAGGAGGAAAATGGGGGTTATCAAGTGATGAACTTGCCATCTCCTGCCCTGACTTTAACTGTGGTTCTTATTTTGTTAAAAAATAAAATAAAATAAAAATACAAGAAATAACTGGGCATTGGTGGCTCATGCCTGCAATCCTAGCAATCTGAAGATCGTGATTTGAAGCCAGTCCAGGCATGAAAGCCAGTGAGACTTTTATCTCCAGTAATCACCAAAAAGCTGGAAGTGGAGGTGTGGTTCAAGTGGTAGAATGGCGACAGAAAAAGCTCAGAGACAGCACCCAGTCCCTGAGTTCAAGCCCCAGTACCCACAAGGGCATGCTTGTACACTATACACACACACACACACACACACACACACACACAAATAAATAAACATAAAAAAGTATTTGACAATATGAAGCATTGCTGGTGAGTTCCTCAAATGAGGTAAAGAAGTGAGGAAGAGTATGGCGATTAGAGGGACAAGAAAGGCACCTTCTCTGGTGGCTGTGTCTAGGACAATTCTTTGGACCTGAAATAATCAGATTGTTTTATTCCATTATGCTGTTTTGGTTCAGTGATGATGGAAGCAAGTCACAACCGGCTGTATCATATCCATTGGTCCCCAGGGTTGGGTCACACCCTCCACTAACAGGGCCTCCATTTTGGCTGAGGAGATAACTGTTCACTCAAAGTGAGTTCAAGGGCTCTTTGAAGCAGCTTGCTAATGGTTTTCATCATAAAGCACACATGGAGCGGTGAATTCCTTTGCATGCCTGCATGTATGCATTCATGTGTGCTTGTGCATGCGTGTGTGTACGTATGCATGTGTGTGTGTGTGTGTGTGTGTGTGTGTGTGTGTGTGTGTTGTTACTGGGATTTATGGGGCTTGATCTCAGGGACTGGGCACTGTCTTTTAGCTTTTTGTGCTCAAAGCTGGTGCTCTACTACTTGAGCTACAGCTCCACTTCTGAACTCCATTTGTGTTATGAGCAGTAAGTCTGAAAAACTTCAGTATCATGCTGCACTCAGAGAATGGAGCAAGCAGGGACATTAGCCTCATCCCTATTGTGGTCTAGTCACTATTGATTAAAAGAAGAGCATCACTTGACTCCAAGAGGGACAGCCCAGCCCACATGATCAGATGGTGAAGAAAGCCACTGATTTGTCACCACATAAAGCTTGGTCTACTTGCCCCATGGTTGAAGTTAATCACTTGAGGAGTAAGGCTGGGCTAGAGAAAGGACTTCATTGCAATGAGCTAACTGATTGGAGAGTAGACTACCACCCCAGCTAACATCTGCAAGCTCACAGGAAATGCAAGGAAATCCACTTTTGTCTACTTACTTTATTGTTATTAAGTAGTTGCACAAAGGGGTTACAATTTGATAAGTTAGTCTATGAGTATAATAGTTCTTGGTCAATGTCACCCTAGGAAGTCTATATTTAGCCAAGGACAGGTGGATACTAATAATTAATCCTGCAACGTTTGTTTCTTTGATTCCTATTCTGATTTTCTCTGAAAGTAACCAGATATTCTGGCTTCTGCAAACCTAAGAAAGATTACTGATGAGGATGTCTTAAGATGTCTGGTTCTCCTGTTCCTTCTTCCTACTCAATGTCTTTTTCATTTAGGCACAGATGTTTCTTTGGAATTCAGAATACCAGGCAAAGGAAAGGAAGACAAAATGTAAGTTTGCCATGGGTAATTTGCAACAACAATAACGTCCTTAACCCAGTAGGCAGCTGTATGATATTAATGAATAGGTGAGAGTCTGGGAATAGAAGCTAGGCTCTGGGCTGGCAATGGAGGAGATAGGATTTTGACAGGAATTCAGGTGAAGGAATCTTCTGAGGGGCTCTTCCCACTTCTGGAGAAGTGATAAAAAGCCAGTGAATGAGACATCTGTGACCTGTTAAAAGGGCAGAGGGGCTGTGTGCCATGGCTCATGCCTATAATCCTAGCTACTTAGAAAACTAAGATCTGAGAATCAAGGTTCCATGCCAGCTTGGAAGGGAAATCTGTGAGACTCTTGTCACCATTTAACCAGCAAAAAGCCAGAAATGGAGATATAACTCAAGTTAGAGTGCCAGCCTTGAATGAAAAAGCTAAGGGACTACATCCAAGCCCTAATATCCTACAAAAAATAAGCCAAAGGGATGCTGGTCTTATGTAAGAGAAGTGTGCAAATTCTTCCTCCATGCACTAGAGCTCAGCGTGTGTGCTCAGCATTTGGGGACAGAAACTTCAATAGGACTTTCAGAGGGGATCTCGCCTTCTAGGGCCTTCTTCTAAAGTGACAGTGACAGAGGGACCTCCTCTCCTCCACTGGCCTATTTCACCAGTATGTAGAAGCCACCACACGCTCTGGAGGAACATTCAATATTAGTGTATCATTATCTTCCTATGACACAGAATTCAATCTGTGGATTGAAACTTATTGAGAAAAATTCAAACACCATTGCAGCTAAAGACCATGGGAACAACCCTGCCTCTGCTCCATATCTAAATTCTCTCCTGGTCTGTGAGCTCCTGCAGATGTTCACTTTAAATAGTCTTTAACCAAGGAATTGTAATCCTCATTCTCATAGATGAGGAAGCTGAGAATCAGAGAGCCAGATCTTAGACCCCAGCTTTCCCTTTTCACACTGTAACAGCAAAAGTAACTAGCCACATCCATTGGTAGGATATTGGGTCCAGATATTTGAATGAATATAAAAATACCCTATTGCATGAATACAGAAATTGTGTTGCAGAATGCCTTAGTATATGTCTCAGACAGAGCTGCTGCGTAGTTGGGAAATGAACACATAAGGGAAATAAAATGACTGGAGTCTGGTACAGTCACAAGGAGTAGGCTGATGTTCTGTGTTGGTTGTAGTAAGTTTTTTAAGAATAGGATAGCATGGGGTGGAGGGGGCTCTCTTGTAACTCTCTAAAGTCAGACTTTTTATGCCAAGGCCTGAGAACTTTTGCAAGAACTTTGCAGTTAGCCAGGAACTATATCACATTTTGGTTGTATTTGGCCATCTTTGTTTGGTAACTTATCCAAGCTTATATGACTGTGGTCAGAGATTCACAGTCTGCTTTTCACTTTGGGGATTTATTTGTAGTTCTCTTTGTATTCTAGTATTCTCTGTTTCTGTCTCTCTGTCTTTATCTGTGTCTCTTAAATTGCACACGTACACACACACACTTATGTATTCATTTAGTCATAGAACAAAACCTGGGCATCCTGGTTTTCATGTTTTCTGAGTTATTCAACTAATTGCTCTGTACCATCTGGAATGTACAATACCACTTTCCCACATAGTCATCTGATAGATGTACCACTGGGTTCTGTGTCTGTGGGTTTTACACACGAGAACCCAACCAATCATGGATGTGAAATGTCTTATGATTTAAATGCATTTTAAAGCTGAGAGCTGGTGGCTCACATTTGTAATCTTAGCTACTCAGGAGGCCGAATTATGAGGATCATGATTTGAAGCTAGTTGGGGCAGAAAATTCCATGAGACTTTTATCTCCAATTACCAGGAAAAAAGCTTTGTGGTGGTATAGCTTGAGTGATACAGTGTTAGCCTTGAGTGAAAAGCCAAGGGACAGTGCCCAGTCCCTAAGTTCAAGTCTCAGTACCTGCACAAGATAATAATAATAATAAAATTAAAAACTAAATCTATCTGTAATAAACATGTACATATTCTTTCTTCCAAGGTTAAGGAACCTTTTTTGCCAAGGGTCATTGGTTATTGATAATGTCACTCAAGGGTCATTGGTTATTGATAATGTCATTCCAGGGCCATACAAAATCATCAGTACAGGCAGGTGAGTATGGGAAGCCCATGAGAAGCAGACAAGCATCTATGCGTCTCTCTCTTTATGTACCAAATGATGCCTTGGGCCTTCTACGTTACCTATCCCCACCACAATGCACTACGTTGCCCCTTGCTATATTGCAGTGCACTCATTGAGGCTTCATTGTATAGTAGGTTTTTTAATTTTTTTAAATAATATGTAAATAGTGACCACTCAGCCATCTCAAGAGTTAGGTTCCAGAGATTCCTGTGGTAGGTGAAAATCTACAAAGTAGCACCATTAGATAGTCAGGCCTTGATCTACCATGGCTCACTTATTGCTACTTTATGGGTTTTTACCTATTGTATTTTCACCTATCATGGGAGGCTCTGGAATATAACTCCTTCGATGCTGAGGAATCACTGTAAGAACTATGCACACTGAATTTGCATTGCATTAGGTCTCATACATAATCCAGAGACGTTCTGAAGTGTACACTGTGGAGGGGTTTATGAGCATCCCTGGCCTGGTACCATCAAAGCAATAACCCCACTGCAGGCCACGTGCACTTTCTCTGGCTTTGGTTACTAGGATTCAATGATGGTAGGGGAATATGAAAGAAATACACATAATTAAAATGGGGTGATTTAAGTACATACACTCACACACACACACACACACACAAGCACACAAAACCTGTGAGTTTTAAAGCCATAAAGGACTGGTTTGAATTGTAGGGTCATTGTTCTGTATTTAAAAATCCTGAGAATACTTTTTAGCATCCCTGAGCCTCGGTTTCCTTGTGAAATAGCACCTTAATCATAATGCCTGGGTTGTAAGGCCTGGGGCTCTGTACCAACATGTGCCCAGAGGTGCCGCTGAGACCCCAGCCTGACTGGCTAAGCCCACCTCACACCTGCCTTGCTGGTGGCCTTACTGGAAGACACAGTTACTTAAAGAAAGCAATTGAAGCATGATTAGACAGGTAAACAAACAAATGCACAAATGTCCAAACACTACTGGCTGAGATCCTCATCTGAGGCATGTAGCAGTAGTCATATTTAGAAGCAGCCCCAGGAGACTATGTGGCCTTAGGTTGAACAATGTTACTGGCCATGGCTTGATGAGGTGGCATCTGAGCCGACAGAGCAGCTGGGCATGGGGCCTGAAGGTAGTTGGTGCAGCCATGTGACCTCCTACTCTAACCCTGTATTGCCCTGGAAACCCTTCCCTGGGTCCCTCTCAGTTTAGTTGTTCACTGTTCCATGTGTACTTCCTCATCTTTGCCAGTCTACTCCCTCTTAACTCCTCACCCCGCTTACCTCTTACCAGGGTAGGAAGCTGTAATAGTTATTATTTGCTGTGTGATAAATTGCTCAAAACTTCACAGACAAAAACAGTCAACAGGGCTGGGAATGTGGCTTCGTGGTAGAGTGCTTGTCTAGCATGCTGAAAGCCCTGGGTTCAATTCCTCAGTGCCACATAAACAGAAAAAGCCGGAAGTGGCACTGTGGCTCAAGTGGTAAAGCACTAGCCTTGAGCACAGAGAGGCTTAGGGACAGTGCCCAGGCCCTGAGGTCAAGCCTCAGGATTGGCAAAAACAAAACAAACAAACAAAAAATGAGTCAACAACACTGATGGTATCATACTACCCATGGGTCAGGAATGGGGACACAGTTTAGGGAGACCTGGAACCTGGCTCACTCTCAGGAGGCTGCAGTCTCATCCGAAGGAAGGGTGGAGGGACAGCTGTTCCAAGCCCGCTCTTGTGGGAGCTCTGCCTGCAACAGCATGATTCATAGCACAGCCACGGGTATTTGTGACACAGTTTGAATGTTTGCAGCCAGCCCATGGAAGCATTTAAAGAGATTTTGGCAGTTCTGTTGGAAACAAGGTGTAAAAATTACACAGAAGTACCTGAAACCGATCCATGGGGCAGCTCCAGTCCTCCACCAGCTTCATCTCCCACTGTGCCAGCTCACACACCCCAGCAACAACCTGCTTACCAATTTGCCTCCAGTTCTGGTTCACACTATTAAACCTGCTTTCCATGAGCCCTTTCAAACACCATCACCTGTTGGAGACACAAGCTCCCGGGGTTTACTACCTCACTTAGTCCTTTGTGTGCTCTTGGGATGTTCCTCCATGACAATCCTTATTGCCTGGACCACCACGATCCACCTAGGGACTTGCCTACTATCTGTGTACTGTGACAAGGCTTGGGGTACAGGTGCAAGGGATGAGATCCTTGGCTAAGCCCCTTATAACTTGGGTCACAGTCAGTTCAGAGTCAGTTCAAAATACTAGCCAGGGGCCAGTGGCTTGTGCCTGTAATTTTAGCCTCTCAGGAGGCTGAAATCTGAGGATCATAGTTCAAAGCCAGACCACGTAGAAAAGTCTGTGAGACTCTTATCTCCAATTAGCCAGCAAAAAACTGTAATTGGAACAATGTCTCAAGTGGTAGAGTTTTAGGCTTAAGCAAAAAAGCTCAGGAATAATACCCAGAGTTCAAGTCCCAGGATCTTCACACACACACACACACACACACACACACACACACACACACACAAAAAGTACTATATACATCTGTTCTTAATTTATGAATTAATGGCAACTTTTGTGCAATTGCAGCACAAAAAGAGTGACATTGTGTTCTCTATGTTCAGAACTGGCTCCCCACATACTTGGGATGGTCCAACTATGTTTCTGACAGCTGTGAAACCCAGGCACACAACTCTGGAAGGTACTGGGGGGTTTTGCCTCTTGACAAGGCTCAATAATCAAATACTGGGGAATATTTATCCTTATACTTCCCAACTTTGCTCAGAGCCTGACCATAGTTATGTTGGTAACTAGTTTTTTAGACCAAACATCTACCCAATATCCCTATCTCCCTCCTTCTTGCCTAGAACCTGCCTCTCAGTTTCCTCCATAGTAATGCAAAAGGAAGCCAATCTCAACCTGGAGAAATAGTGTATTTCCTTAGCTCCAAGGGACACAATTGTTCATGTTTTAATTATTCTAGAATCAGGATGTGTCATACAATTAGTTGGTACAGTCCATGTAGTGTTTCTTTTTTCTTTCCTTTTTTTTTTTACTGCCCCCCCTAAGTTGTTCTTAAAACAATGGTGTGTCTTACAATTGATGGCATCTTAGAATCAAAGAAATAGAAGTTAAAATCACAGGCTAGCAGTTGAAGGCCCACCCCCATTCCAGACTTTGGGGAACTGTTATGAAGTCAATGGAGAGAAGAATCATTGCTCTCTGCTCTCCATGGCTCTTGCTGTGAAGCCAGAGCAACCGAATCTTAGATCTCTGAGGTCCACAGGCTGTGCCAGGCATGGGAGACATACAGGGCACATGTGCTGTTAGCTATGCCAGCCTTGCCTCTGGCCTTTGTAGTTTTCATTCCTGAGTTCACAGAGACGGCTGCCAGGGATGGGAGGTAATCTCAGGACACAGGCCTCTGCTAGGCCTTAGAATATTCCGGAAGTCAGTGGCCAGAGTTGTACTGAGCCAGACGGGACACATATGGCAATACAATTACAAATACAGCCAGGCTGAAGGGAAGGGGAAGAAGGCCTGGTCCCAAGAGGAAGCAGCCCCATGAGTAGCTCCGGGTCTGAGTGCTGCAGAGCCATAACTCCTAGGGTGCTGTCTTTCCTATCTGTCCCTTCAATATTTTCCTTGAGCAAAAAGCCTTCCATGGGGACCAGAGGCTGAAAATGCTTCATGAGCTGGCTCTGTCTATGACATATTAAAGCTGCTGAGAGCCCCTGCAGCAGAAAAAACAAGTCAACTTTTGCCTCATGATTTTTTTTTTGGCGGGGGGGGGGGTCTGGTCATGGGGTCTGAACTCTGGGCCTGGGTGCTGTCCCTCAGCTCTTCAGCTCAAGGCTAGCATTCTACCGCTTGAGCCATAGCAACACTTCTGGCTTTTTCTGTTTATGTGGTGCTGAGGAATTGAACCCAGGACCTCATGCATGCAAGGCAAGCGCTCTACCACTGAGCCACCTTCCCAGCCCTTGCCTCATGATTTTTGTATATGTCACTGAATATATTTGTCTTAGTAATGCCTTTTAAAATCTGAAGATATGCATTTCCTACAGAATAGCATTAAGACATTAAGACATGAAAGCCAGTGCCTTTGCTATCCTGGCTGATCAACGAAAGGAGGAAACAGAGTGGAGAAGAGAGGGCAAGACTAGAGAAGAGGGGTCCCAAAGCCTGGCCTGGGAATGGAAACCTTAGGAGCTTTACTTGCCCACTGGGCCTCTTTGGGAAGTTAGTTTGGGCTGCCCTTCCCCGTGTCTCCGGGCAGTGGCTTTGTGACAGGTGTGTGAGGTACTCAATGTGGTCTTGGCATATGGGCTAAGTTACTTTTGGAAAGGTCTTCTCCTAACAGGAAGTCCCATAGTAAAAAAAAAATACAACAGTGAAAGCCAGGCACTGGTGCCTCATGCCTATAATCCTAGCTCCCAGGAGAATCTAAGGGTTGAGGTTTGAAGCTGGACCAGGCAGGAAGTCTACGAGATTCTTATCTCCAATCAACCATCAAACAGCTGGACTGGAGGTGTGGCACAAGTGGTAGAGTGTCAGCCTTGAGCAAAAAAGCTAAGACAAGAGCACCAAAGCTCTGAGTTCAAGTCCCAGTACCAGCACACAAAAAAAACCCTAACAACCTCTCTTTCCCCTCCTATCCCCCACCCCCCACCCCTAGAAAAACATAAGTCCCTTTCCACCCTTAGGGGTAGTGTGGGCTCTTTGGAAGTTTGACAGGAAAATGATGAAAGGTCCTTAGCTGACAATTCCTAATGACTATTAGCTGTGTCCAGGGCAGAGTTACAAAGGACTCAGAGGATGCAAACATGTCATCTGCACCCAGGGACCTCCAGCCCGTGAAAGGATGTGGAGAGAGCTGTTCCAGAGTTCCCAGCACTCAGCACCTCTCAAGGACAGCAGGAACTCAGGAAAGTGCAGTCTGGTCATGCATGGAAATTCAAGAACTGAGCCTCATGCTACATATCTTGGTGCTTTCATTGTTTTGTGGTAGTGCGGATGGAACCCAGGATTTCCCTCATGCTAGACCTTCCCTCTCCCACTGCCTCTGCAACCCCTTGTACTGAACTGGGAAGCATCTGATTACAAGAGGTGAAGACTCACAGTCAAGGGAGCACAGACAAGGAGCACAGTAAAGCAAAGGCAGGGAAGCAGGACAGTCTGGTCCTGCTCAGAGTACTGATTTTGCTGGAGAAGAAACTGGAGTCTTGGGATCATGAAATGGGTGGGAATGGGGGGGGCAGTCAGATGGCTGTTCCTGGGGCACCAGCTGTATATCAGGCAGGGTTTCTTGGCTTTAAGAAGCCAGCAAGGAGGGAGCCATGGAGGCCTCTGGGTGCAGGAGGAGGATGGGAAAAAGGTTAGAGCTTTGAGCATGAGCAGGGGGGTGGGGGGGAGGGTTGGTGCTGTGTCGGGGGAGTCTCCTTCAGCAGAAAGAGCTAAGGTGGGGAGATGTACAGGTATCAGACTGGAGACTTGCATAAAAAGTAGCTAAGAAAAATAGAGGAGGAAAGGAGGATGAAGCACATGCTGGTGTTGTCGTTCTGATTATGACAGAGCTTTGCAAAGAGCACCTAGCCACCCATAATTCACTCATCTACCTGTATGTTTTTCTGATCAACACAGTGGTTTTTAATCTTATTTTTTAATTATCTTTATTTTTGTGCTGGTATTAGGGCTTAAACTCAGGGCTCTGCTACTTGAGCAATAGCTTTACATCTGGCTTTGTGGTCGTTAATTGGAGATAAGGGTCTGCAGGACTTTTCTTCCTAGGATGGCTTTGAACTGTGATCTTCAGAGCTCAGCCTCCCGAATAGTTAAGATTGCAGACTTGAGCTGCCATGAGCCTAGCTTACACAGTGATTTTTTTTGGGGGGGGGGTCCGGTCATGGGGCCTGAACTCTGGGCCTGGGCGCTGTCCCTCAGCTCTTCAGCTCAAGGCTAGTGCTCTACCACTTGAGCCACAGCACCACTTCCGGCTTTTTTCTGTTTGCTTATGTGGTGCTGAGGAATCAAACCCAGGGCCTCATGCATGCAAGGCAAGCGCTCTACCACTGAGCCAACTTCCCAGCCCTTACACAGCAATTTTTAAAAATGGGAAGACCTCCTTTAGCCATCCAGATTTCTCTGGATAAATGGTAAATCCTGGCACTCGTGGGCCTACTCTAGCAGTGTTACTGATCTGCTCATAGCTGCTCCTGTGACCTGGACTGGGCACTTAGTTGGCCACAGGTCTTTCCCTTCCTATTGCCTTACACGCAAGCAACTGGACTCACCCCCAACCTGCTGGATGGCCATGAGAATTTGCAACCTGAATGCAGGGCATGAATATACAACTGCCCTGAGCAGGGTTTGAAATCCATTTCCCACCCCTGCCTGGGCTCCACAGTGTCCTAGAATATGGGTTCCCTATCTAATGCCTCAAAAGCATAATGTAGACTGAAAATGGCAATGCCCATACATTGTCCCCTGATGTGTTTCTCTGTCTTTGCCACTGGCCATAGAAGATGAACCCAGGCCAACAGGGAGAGGGGGGAGACTGAATCCTCAGACAAAATAGTCCAAGTGTTTCACACATTTGTGCATGTGCACACACACACAGATGCCAATATTCACTAATGTTCAATAATAATGTTCAATAATGTTTGGCTTTAGAAAATAATAAGTAGCTAATAGAGTCACTTAAAGCAAGGAGACCATTTTAACTGAGTGCATCTGCAGATAAAATCATTTATAGCACACAAAGTTTAGAGCCATCCAGCAAACATGTAAAACAGCTTTGTATTTCCTTCTTTTTTTCAGACACAAACAAGGAGACAGAGGCTCACAGAGGCAAAGAATTGATTGGAGGCTACTGCAGCTAATATTACAAGCACTGCATAGTAAGATCATCCTGTCCTGGGCAGGCACACATTTGCTCATTAAATCTCACCCTATAAGACAACTGCCAAGGGAGCGCAGAGAGAAAACCCCATCCTCAGGCTAAGACAGCTCTGACAAGCACAGGTCAGTGAAGTTTCAGGGAGCTAAGAACCAATAGCTAAGGAAATCTTTGCAGTCCCAGCATGTCCACTAATGTCTATCTTAAAATCGAACTTAATCTCCTGTCGCTCAGGTCCCATCCATCTGGGCCTTCTGACATGGAAGGCAACACAGCCATGAGAGCTGTTGGCCTGGGCTGGGTCAGGTGCTCTGCTCTAAGGAAGTGGAAGCTGAGCTCCTGGGAGGCGTCAGGTGAGAGGCTGAGGTGGAGGATGGGAAATGGGGTAGAGGGAGATGGGGAGGCAGGACTCTAGGGGAGGCGGGAAGCCCTGTTAAGGCAAGGAGGAGGACAAAAGAATCTTCTCCCTGGGGGCTGAGGACTGGTAGGCAGCAGGAGGGCCCTCCAGGGGGTAAACAAGTAGTGTAGGAACAAGGAAAAGGAAGGTGGGGAGGATGCAGGGATGAGTGAAAGGGAAAGGAAGAGAGAGGCTTCTCCCCCAGGTGTGTGTGGGGGGGTAGGTGGGACTGGCTCCACCTTCCCTCTGTAGGTGCTGACACCCACAGAAAAGTCATAGCATTTGGCAGACTCAGCTCTAATAAACCCTTAGAGGGTAGAGCAAGAAAGCAGATTTGCTAGGCACAATGCTTACACCTGTCATCCTAACTACTCAGGATCCAGAGGATTGAGCCTTGTCTGGTCAAAAAGAACTCAATACTATCCCAACAAATAAAAAGCTGAATATGGGGTGACACATCTGTTTCCCCAGTTTTACTTAAAGTATAAATCGTATAATCACAACCAGGCTGATCAGGGCATAAACCCACAATCCTATTTTATATATATATATATATATATATATATATATATATATAGCAACTGGGGACATGGCTCAAGTGGTAGGGTGCCTGCCTAGCAAGTACAAGGCCCTGAATTCAAACTTTAGCACTACCAAAAAAATAAAAAAATAAAAGGAAAAGAGGAAAGGAAGAAGTGAGGGAGGAAGGGAGGGAGGGAGGGAGGGAGGGAGGGAAGGAGAGAAGGAGGAAGGGAGAAAGAAAGCACAAACAAACCGAATTTATACAACTGAACAATGGTCTCAAATATCTTGGAAAGCAACACACCTGTATTTAGCAATTGCATTCATATTGAGTAATTATTTTCAGAGTAATCCATCCATCCACCATTCATCATTTATTCCTATGTCAGCTAGACACTGTTATTGGCAATTAAAAAATAAATTCAGCAGAGCTCCTGCTGTGTAATTGCTTGACACAGTGACAGCTATAATTGAGGTAAAAAAGGAGAGTGGGGGAGCCCACTGACTAAAGAACTGGGAGAGTTTGGGGCACAATCTGCCAAGGGAGACACATTAGGGCATTCTTTATTTACCAAGGACTCTACATCTTCCTTAGCAATGGTGAGAATGGTGAGTTCAGTCTGCGACCTGGGATCCTCGCTGAATCTCTTCCCTTCACAGTGAGGAGAGAGTTCAGTGGCAGGGCTCAGTCTAGACACCAGAGCTGCTGCTGCAGCTGGCAGAGCCCACTCCAGCAAGAGGTCTTAGCTACCCCCATGCTTCCCTCTTCCTCATGCCCCTTCCCCACCGTGGAAAGTGCCTCACATGTACTTATATCCCTAAGGGCAGCACTGGACTTTATGAGGCGTTACAGAAGACCATTTGATTCTTCTTTTATATACATAAAAACTTCCTTTTATTCAGAAAGGTTAGAAAATGCAACTACATAAAAAGGGGAACTTCACATCACCTAAAAGCTAACCATTGCTATTTTATTTACATTATCTATCTTTCCAAGTTCTTCCAGAGAACATTTTTTTCTCTCTATTTATGCAACTGAGTGGTGGATAATTTCAGTCATCCATCTATTGTATATGTATGTGTAAGTACATGTACTATATGCATATATAAAGTTGTGCAAATGCATGTACATATATATGTGAAATCACAGAAATGTAAAAATACAAAGTATTCATGAGGGACTAATGTATTCATGGGTATTGATCTGTTAAGTAGCATGGTAGAGTATTTATATACAGCTATATCATCTCATATAATTTAAATCATGTCTAGATTACTTATACTACCTAATACAATGTAAATGCTATGTAAATGACCATTATATATCTTATTTAGGAAAAAATTATAGGAAGAATCTGCTCAATACAGATGGAATTTGTGTGTGTGTGTGTGTGTGTGTGTGTGTGTGTGTGTGTGTACTAGAACTGGGCCTGGGCACTGTCCCCTAGTTTTTTTCACTCAAGGCCGATACTCTACCACTTTAGCCACAGCTTTACTTCTAGCTTTTTGTTGGTTAATTGGAGATAAGATTCTCATAGACTTTCTTGTCTAGGCTAGCTTAGAACCTCTGTCCTCAGATCTCAGCTTCTTGAATAGCTAGGATTACAGGTGTACACTACCAGCACCAGCTGAGATGCAATTTTTAACAAAATATTTTAGATACATAGTTGGTTGAATCTGAGAATGTGGACCCCATAGATAGCTGACTGCATATGGATTATGTGTATATGTATCTATCTATGTGTGAGAGACCCTATTTATACACTGATTTATTTTTTATTTTTTTATTGTAAAGATACTATACAGAGGGTTACAGTTACATGAGTGAGATAATGAGTACACTTCCTCTTGTACATTGTTACCCCCTCCATTGTTTTCCCCCTACCATCCCTTCCCTCCCTACCTTCCCCAAGGTTCTTTTTTTTTGATTGTATACACTGATTTATATATAAACTTCCTTTTCTATTAATTAATATGTTATGATCCAAATTTTCCTCAAAGTTGCCTGCTCTTAGCCATTGCCAACATGCCTTCCTCTGCCCTTTCCCCACTTCCCACCAAGAGCACTATGTGTATTGAACCCTGAACCAGGCAGGTTTCCCAGGCCAGGCAGAAGGCCTCAAAGCCTTCAAATAATTTGAGTGTTTGAGACAATGGGACATGCTACAGTTTCTCTGCTCATGTTCAATGAGCAGAGAAAACAAGTTGGAGAACAAGCATCAGGCCAAGGCCTGATGCTTACTCCCAGAAGGGAGTAAGAGTGCCATACAGCCTGGTCCCCAGCCTCTTCTGCCCCAGCCTTCCCCAGAGCACAGCCCCACTGAGCAAGGCCTGGAAGGGAGGCTTTGCTAGCCCTCCACCAGAGACATGAAAAGGAAAATACAGAGCAACCATCCCCCAGTACTTTAAGAGTGGGAAAAAGATTTAAAAAATCATAAAGGTCCCCATGTAATTATAAAATGAATGGGCCCAGCAGGGAAGTCTGGTATTGCAGGCATCCTGTGTTCGTTCCCAACATTCCCATTTCCCATCATCCCCTGTGCTAGCAGGAACACTGAGTCAGCCCTGTGCCTCTCTATGTATGAGGAACTAGAAATCCTTCGCCCATATGCCCCCTCTGAGCCCCCATCCACAAGGATGCTTGAAACACTTGCCCCACCTTGGAAACTCCGGCCTCAGGTCTTGCTAGCCGGTGACATTTTTGTCCTCTGCAGTATCAACATCTGGACTGACCTTATTTATAACACCCACTGGTTTAGGACAAATGGTATGTTGCCATCCTTGCCCCTGCAGAGCACTCAAGAAAGGTTTCCAGCGGAATATGCAAGTCTTCTGGATAACGTTTCCAGAAATTTCCAGAATCTATGATGGCTGCCCTATTTTAGTCTCTCCTAGACATCATTTGTCTACGGGCCAAACTTTGGCATTCATGTATTACTTAAACTTCAGGTAGATTGTTATATTTAGCACAAAGAAAATAAAGACAAAAACAAAAATAATAGGGGATTCCCAGTTGGATTTGACTTTGAGAGCTGCAGTAAAGAATATTTAATGTAACTATTCCTTACAAGTTTGATAGCTGACATCCTGTCCTTTACCTAGCAGTCCTGGCCTCAATCCTACTTTGCATTTGGTCTGTTTTACAAGTAAAAGAACTGAGGCTCCAAGAGGTTAAATAACTTTCCTAAAGCATCTGAGACTGAATCACAGCCACCTGAGTTCCAAGGGCCATTTCCTGACCTCAGAGGCCTGTGTGGCCCTGGTTTAGGGGATGTTCACTTTGACTGGGAGGTAAGAAGGGAGACTGCGATAGAACACTGGGTACACAGTGACAATTCATTGATTGTTGTCTTCCTTCTCTTTCTTTTCTCCCTTTAAAGGACATTTAAGTGACCATTTCTTGATGATGGAGATTTCCTTTCTACTTCTGCTAAGAGTCTGAGGCAAGCATATGGAGTCCACAGCCTTTGTATGAAAGCAGAATGAATAAAGGATGAAAATGGACCAGATCCATGCCATGGTTTTTTTCTTTTCTGTGTGTGTGTGTGTGTGTGTGTGTGTGTGTGTGTGTGTGTGTGTGTTGGAATGAGGGCTTGAACTCAGCCTGAGCACCATCCCTTAGCTTTTGTGCTCAAGGGTGGTGCTCTACGACTTGAGCTATAGCTCTACAGCTTTTTGGTGGTTAATTGGATATAAAAGTCTTATGAACTTTCCTGCCCAAGTTGGCTTCAAACCCTGTTCCTCAGACCTCAGCATCCTGAGTAGCTAAGATTACAGGCATGAGCCACTAGCACCTGGCTCATGCTGTGTATTTTTTCATCTGAGGTCTCAGATGAGCTCAGAGTAGAGGTCTCAGAATCCAGCTACGGATCCCTGGAAGACAGGACACCACATGGGAGAGTGAATCCTGAGAGGAGAGAAATGGAAAGCCAAGCATCCATGGCTCACACCTGCAATCTTAGCTACTCAGGAGGTTGAGACCTGGAGGATGGAAGTTTGGAGCTAGCCCAGGAAGGAAATTCTATGAAACAACATTTCTAGTTATTGAGCAAAACACTGGGCTGGAGATGTCATGAGTCAAATAATAGGGTACCAGCTATGAGCAAGGAAACTTGAGTGAGAACATGAGGCCCTGTCCAAGTAGTGGCAAAAGAAAGGGAAGATGAGGAGGAAAAGGAGGACAAGAAGGAGGAGGACAATGAGGAGGAGGAGGAGGAGGAGGAGGACAAAGAGGAAGAGGAAGAGGAGGAGGCAGACAACAACATGGTTTGGAAAGCACCAAAGATGCTGCAAAACGGTCAGCTTCAGGACCCATAGGACCTGATATGTAGAAAAATCTTGTCTCTAAAAGAACACAGACTTGGGAGCTTTCCAGAAAAGCTTTAAACAGAGAAAGCTGAGAATGTGTTGATCTAGGATATGAAGACACCAAAGGCAATGGCACATGTGGTCTTCTACTGCTGTGGGCAGTGAGGGTGACTCAAATGTGTGCTCATCCTAGCTCCCTGTGCACCTCTGAAAACTCAGAAGTGCGTTTACTGACTCTGATGAGGGGACAAAGGAAGGAGGAAGGAAGTGAGGGGGGCAGCCTAGAACAGCGGTTGACTCTTTGCTCAGTGTTCTCACTGTAATTGCAAGTGGGAACAGGAACAGGAAGGAAGTCTGAAATTGGACCTCCTCACCTGTGAAATATCAGACGGATGTTCATTTTCTATAACAGAATACTGAGACTTGATCATTTATATAAAAATGGATTGTTTTCACTTATAGTTCTAAGGGCTGGGAAGTCCAAGAATTTGGTACGAGTCTCTATTGGGCTTTGGGTATGCAGCTTCAAATTGTGGAGGAAAGTGGACGGGCAAGCAGACCTGTGCACGGGAGAGAACATGAGGGCAATCTTACTTTATAAAATACTCCAGTCCTGTAAACGCAAGAATTCATGCACATGAGAAAGACATCAATCCCTTCATCAAGGCTCTATCCCAGGATGCTACTGCCCAACACTGAGGAATTGAGCACTGACCTAAGTTTTAATGGCAGCAAACACATTCAAGCCAAAGTGGATTGAATAGACAACCGGTCAGCAATTTGCTTTTGGACATACCTAAAAAAGTATGAAGCAAGGACAAGGGACATGCCTTCCACAAAAGAATCTAAAGAAATGCAATTGATCAATTTGCAAAATGAGAGAGGCTGGCAAAGAAAAATTACAAGAAATCACCTAGGTACTGGGGAAAAAGCATGAGGAAAATTGGCCACAGACTGCAGAGATAAGGCTCCCACTACATTTAGCTCTTCTGTTCTGTTGCTCACCAGGTGTTGACCCTGTTGACACCTGGATGCCCATGGCTTAGGTACTCCAGTCAGGAGCTGGGCTTTGTTCCTGGTGGAATCCCAGCCCTTAGCACAGCACAGCAATGGGTCTGCAAGCAGCCATCCTTCAAAGTCCTCCCCACAGGGCCAGCCCCTTGAGAGCAGCGGAAGCCCTTCTCTTGGCCTGAAAACCCACTGATGTCTCCCCCATCTTTTGGGATGCAGTGATAAGCTTTCTTAAGCAGATCACAAGATTTCAGGACAGATGGAACATAGGAATGGGATGACTTGGAAAAGGTGACTCAGGCTCACCCCAGTGTGTCACACTGTGCACTGATCTGGGGCAACAGTTAACAGTATCAGAGCAACAAAACAGCCCCACCTCCAATGACCTTGGAGTCCAGTTGGGGCTCTGCCTGGTCCCTTGGTCAGGACTCCTAAGCAGCTCACCTCCTTCATTTGCCTTTTCTCTCTCTACCCATAATCCACCACTGAGTCAGGAAGGTCTGGTGCTTCCTTTAGATCCCAGTGTCTCCTCAAAGTCAGATGAACAGCCCTGGATCCTGAAGTAAGCACCTAGAGCATGCTGGGTACCCTGATGGCTTCAGGAAAGCTCTTTCCGAGTGGGGACAACAAAATCTTTACTCTTCCTTAGCTTACTGGAGCCCAATGGCTCTTGTCTCACCATCAATCCCAGGAGCTGCACAGTTACCTGCTGGGCTACACTATTGAGGACCAACCCTTTACAGATGATCACAATGGTAGGAGCAGCTGAGAAGAGAAACTCCACCCCAACTCTTATCTAGCCTTTTTCCTGTTATAGCCACACCAAAACCCACTATTAAGGAAGGATGTGGAAGTCCCTCAAGCTCAGGAGTGATGACTGATGATCCGGTGCTAGGATTTTATATGCAACAGGATCTAAATTTAGGGGGACTGCGTCACTTGAATAATAATCCCTACTGAGCATTCTATTGCTCAAGTCCTTTCTCAGTAGCCCAACTGGGTTTGCAATGTCATCTCTCCTCTTTGGCTTGGCTTCCACCAGCAGCCGCCGCCACAGTCACCACCTCCTCAGATTCTCCTTCCTCATCCCTCTATGGCTGCCACCTACCAGGGCCAACTTCTATCACGTCCAGCCTCTCCCCTGGACAAATCCTCCCTTCAGAGTTCTGACCCACCCAGATGGAGAAATGAACTCTTCCAGAGGTAGGGGCAAGCCAGCCGGAAAACAGAGGGTCCGGTCATACCCCTTTGCCATAGTTGTCACTGAAAGAGTAAATTAGGACCCAGGGCCCCAGGATAGCACCTTGGCCTTTCCAGCTGAAACCAGATGCAAAGCAGACATTGCATCCGAACATCTTACCCCTCCCTGCCCCCAACTCTTCCTAGTTTCACAGCCTACCTGTGACTCTGGTTCAGAATTAACAACCAATCAGAATGCTGTGGGACCTGACCAATAGGAGCAACCTATCAGAACACAGCCCAGGGTGTAAGAACCCCCTAGACTCATAGCCACAAGGACAGAGACACAAGGCAGACACAGAGCCACCTGAAACAGAGAGGACGGACATGTGATGGAGAGATTAAGCTGTAAGGCCCACATGCAGAGGGAAAGCAAAACCAAACCAGACTTCCTGTCTATAACTGTGAAACTTGTGAATCCAGTGGCTTCAAGTGTTAGAGCTGATGAGAGACCAGTCCAGCCCCCAGGATCCACTCACACCCTCCGGGCTAAGCAGAGGCCTGTTTTCTTTTTTTTTTTTTTTCCTCTTCTGATTCACTTTGGAACATAAAAAGGGGCCAGAAATGACCCTGGAGCTCTGTCAGCTGACACTTCCTGCACAAGTCCTCTATGGCTTGGGGGAGGGGCAGAAGGGGGGGGATGCATAAGAGCTTTGGGAGATCCAGCATCCTGCTGGAAAGGCTGCCCTCTAACCCCACAGAAGCCAGCAAGACCGGTTTCCAGGCTGGAAGTAGCGGCCTGCAACCTTACCCTCCCATCAGCCACATCCCAGGGGAGGCTTGGTGCGGCCTCCATGACAGAAAGATCAGCGCGGGCAGCCTCCTGGCTTTTCTGATTGTTTCCCTGGTCCTCTCCAAAACCTTTCCATATTTTCAGGGTGCTGTCTTGGGAGACTTAGGTTCCTGTTTGCACTTTTCCAACACTACCTGTCACCAGCAGTCTGTTCTGAGATGCTTTCTTTGAAGAACTGAGGCATGTTACAAAGTCATAAGCACTGAAGCAAATTCAACAAAAGTGTAGAAATGAGAAGGTTATTTAGAAAGTGCCGATTGATCTGTGTGCCATTCTAGTTAGATCGGAAGTAGATACTGAGTGGAAGAAGAGTGAATACTTCTGTCTTTGCCCTCCACTCTCCTGGACCTTGTCCTTCCTGTGCACTGCCCAGGCTGGAGCATTTGGTGTTTTGTTGTTGTCACATTTGTTTGTTTTTGTTTTGCTTTCTGAAAGAAACCCACTTTAATATGAAAAAGTTGATCGTGGGATTTCAAAGGAAAGAATTCATAGGAATAAATAAAGTCATTTGATAGTGATAAGAGAAGCCTAGTCATCAAGAAGTCCTGCTTTTACATCTAATAACATAGCTTCAAAATCATGAAGCACAAACTAAAAATACTGGGAAAAGAGACAGGTAAGTCCACGGTGAGAGGTGGAATTTTCAACACCCTTCCCTCAGCAATCAGCAGACATAGTCACAAAATTATTACATATATGGAAGACTCAACCACTATCAGCATACCTGATAATTAATAGAAGGATCTATTCAATAGCAAAATTATTTTTGTTTATTTGTTTTATAAATGTACATGGTACATTTGCCAGGTTTATTAGTTTTCTAGGACTACCATAACAAATATTGTCCCCAGAGTGGCAGTATTGGGAAGTGCTGTGGAGTCCTTAAGAAGCAGGACTGGCCTAGGTCCTTAGATTTTTAGGAAAGTGAGGTGGCTCTTGGCATCCCTTTGGTAGTTTTCACAAGAAAGTAGCTATCAAAGCCTGGTCGTTCTTACTCTCTCCTTCCTGGCTACAATGTATTAATTGATCCTTCTTTCACTTGTGTTCCATGACTCCTTTCTACCATCTACCATGGGTGTCTTACCAGACACAGGATATGTGCCATAACCTTTGGATCCCTTAAAGTGTGAGTGGAAGAAACTTCTTTTCTCTAAAAGTAGCTTCTGCTCAGAGCACCAGGCTTTGATATAGTGGGACCTGTCTTTGTAGAGATGTTAATAGAACTCCTAAGTATAAGTCTTCAGCCGTAGCTCAGGTGAAAGGAGGCAGCTCTTTCCCATGCTGGAGGAGAACTTGGCCAGGTCTACTTTTCAACTGTATGGGTAGAGGTCTCCAGAGTGGTGTTGCCATTAAGTGTTTGGACCTGACTCTAGACCTCAGCCCCCTAGGCAGAAGTGTTCCCACTCAGTGTCACCTCCTTGAATCTCAACTCCCAGGCCTACCTCCTCCTTTTCATTTCTCAGTGCCAGGACTGTGCCTGGCAGTGGAAGACTCCTAAAAGGTACGGTGTTGTCTTTAGGGAAGTTTCCTTAACTGAGAGATGCCAAGCTCCCACAGAACATTTACTGTATAGAGTACTGTATACACTCTGGGTGGTGAGGAGCAGGGATGGAAGAGACAAAACCTCACTTTCCTTTCCCAAAATATTGATAAAGCTGCCAAGAGGACAAGATACAATCATGTCAAATATCTATTGCAAAAGATGTGTTCACAGAAGCAAAAGTCATCTGGCCAAACTCTCAACTTCTTCCCTTTGTGTTTATGTGTGTGTGTGTGTGTGTGTGTGTGTGTGTGTGTGTGTGTGTGTGTAAGGGGCGGGGGGGCGGTGTTACAAGAGATTTGATCTCAGGGCTTCCCATTTGTTAGACATCTACCATATGAGCCACACTCCCAGTTTCCAAGCTCCTATTTTGTAAGTAGATTTTCCAGAAACATTTGTTGGGATGGCAGTTTCCCTGGCTGTTATTGGGAAAAACAAAGGCTTTGGTAGTCAGAAGAATTCAGGACTACATTGGGCAGATTTCTTTACCATAAGATGTCTTGAAGGCTTTTATTTCTTTTAACATTTATTTATTTTTATTTTTAATTTTTGCCAGTATTGGCATGTGCACTCGGGGCCTTGTGCTCTTACTTGGCTTTCTCACTCATGGCTGGAGCTTTATCTCTTAACTCATGCCTCCAGTTTCAGCTTTTTGTTGGTTATGTGGCGATAAGAGTCTCTTAGATTCATTTGCCTGGGATGACTCCAAATCTTGATCCTCAGTTTTTAGCCTAGGGTTATAGGTAAAAGATCTGAATAGGTGTTTCACCAAAGAGTATATGGAGCTGGCAAATAGGTATGTGAGTGGAAACACCCTGTCACTAGCTTCTGGAGATATGCAAATTGTAACTATGACCCGGCATAGGATCATAGACCTGTGAGACCTGACTGCATCAAGTGTTTGCCAGCACTCTCATTTCCAACTGGTAGGAATGGAAAATGGTATGACCACTCTGAAGAGCAGTTTGTCCCTTTTCAAAAATTAAAGTTAGATTTACCACAGGACTCAGTCATTCCACTTTTGCGGTTTTACACTCCACCAAAAACATGGAAGCTCACATTTGCACTAAGACTTGTATTAAATGTTTGTAATAACTTTATCTGTAGTTGTCACAAAATGAAACCCCAAACATGGCCCACACAATAGAATGCTATACAGCAATGTAAAAGCAAGGAGCTGTTGATAATACCTCAAAGTAATTTTTCCAAATACAAAAGACAAAAGAGAGAGAATATAAGTCTATACTTCATTAAATTTCAGAAAAGAAATGATAGTAACAGAAAGCAGGTCAGAAGTCACCTCCAGGGAGCACAATGGGCCATAAACGCTTGGAATGATGGACATGTTCATTTTCTTAATTATGACAACAGTTTTAGAAACGTACAAATATGGGGGCTGGGAAGGTGGCTCAGTGGTAGAGCACTTGCCTTGCATGCCTGAGGCCCTGGGTTCGATTCCCCAGCACCACATAAGCAAAAAGAAAAGAAAAGCCGGAAGTGGCGCTGTGGCTCAAGTGGTAGAGCGCTAGCCTTGAGCTGAAGAGCTGAGGGACAGTGCCCAGGCCCAGAGTTCAGGCCCCACGACCGCCCCCCCCCAAAAAGAAATGTACAAATACTTTAAATTTCTCAAATATGTACTTTAATTTGCACTTATTATATGGTCGTTAATTCATAAATGAAGCTGTCAACCTTTAACTTCTGGTGATACTATTTATTTACAAATTAAATTATCTAAAAGCTAAAATTTGCAGTCCAGGTGCCAGTGACTCATACAATCCTAGCTACTTAGGAGACCAAGATCTCAGGATAGATGTTCAAAGCCAAACCAGGCAGCTACATTTGAGGCTGTTATCTCCAACTAACCATCAAAAAGCTGGAAGTATGACTCAAGCAGTAGAAGTGCCAGCTGTGAAGCACAGCAAGAGCACAGGCCTTAAGTTCAAGCCCCCAACCGCCCTCCCCCCTCCCACAAACACACACTCCTAAAATGTAAGATTTAGGTGTGACATAGATAGAAAGTGTGATATGGAAAGGTAGCATCCATCAATTGTTCACTTGAGCAAAATGATTGATTGAATTTCACAAAGGATAGTAATCTTTCTAGCATTTAACTTACCCCATTGTCATCACTCTTTCTCTTCAGGGCTATGGTAGCCTTGGAAACCAATAGCCTTCAACCATGGAGAAAGCCAGCTGGGTAGTTTTCAGAAAGACCCTACTTATAAGGCTGTCTCCATTTAATTTAACTTGGAGTTTACCCACTGTGAAAAGTAATTTCCTCTATGGAATTTGATAAAATATATTTGAGGCAGTAGATAACAGCTGGAGCAAATAATAAGTTAACTTAAAAGCTTAAAGAAAAGCTGAGGAGTAAGATGTCTATGGGGTCCCTGAAAGACTCTGGAATTCTTTGGGAAAACTGAATGTTTGTGGGTATACACTTGAAAAGCTTTGCACCTCCCCAGAGCACTGTGCATACTTGCAAGGGACACAAGAAGGTTCTCACTTCTCACCCGTGGCTTCCTTGAGGTTATGCACAAGCAGACAATGTCTAAGATTAAGGTAAAGTTTTATACTGCCTAAATGAATGTGGAAGACATGTCCCCAAATTCACATAGAACACACTAGCAGATAGAGATATGTAATGGTTCTAAATCTTAAACCCCTGTTTAGTTAATTAATCAGTGGGGTTTTATTAGAGAAACTGGCTCAGATAATTAGAAGACTGAGAAATGCCACAGTAAGCTATAGACAAACTGGAGAACTAAGGAATACAGAAGTTAGACTTAGTCCATCCCAAAGCCTGAGAACCATGGACCTTGATGGTATCTCTGAGTGCAAGATGCTGGGGTTGCCATGTAAGTTCTAGAGCACAAAACCCATAGAATCTGGAGCTACTGTGTCTGAGAGGAAAAGAAGAAAGAAGTTCCAGCTTCAAAAGAGAGAGAATTTCTGTTAGTTCTGCTTTTCAGTTCCAGCGGGTCCTTTGGTTGATTGGATGGTACCTGCCCACATTGGAGGAGGTCGACCTTCCCCATTCAGTTCACTGATCCCAATGCCAGTCCACTCAGAATTATCCTCACAGCCTCCTTCAGAAATAATGTTCAACCAGATATTTCCCTTAGTCTAGTGACTTGACACTTAAAACCTCAAGGGAGACAATGATAACACCCAGAGGGAATTTCTATAATAATAATAGAAAAGAGGAAAATAAATTGAGATTAATCAGAATAGTACACTACTAGAAAAGCTATTCAACATAACAGTCATAAGATTAATAGAAAATAAATACAGAATAGCAAAGCTAAATATTACCTTAGTAGTAATTACATTAACTTTAAATGGATTAAAATGTCAGTTAAAAGACAGAGGAGAGAAAAATGTATAAAACAAACAAAAACTATAATACAACTATGTCCTTATCTATAAGAGATGGACCTAAATTCCAATATATGGTTGAAAGAAATAGAAAATGATAGACCATATAAACACAAACAAAAAGAGAAATCAACAGCTATACTAATATTAGACAAAATCAATTCAGAATAATAGTGCAACTAGAGACAAAAAGGTCAGTTAAAAATGAGAGAAGGTCAATCCTTCAAAAAGAGATAACAAGGGTTGGGAAGTTGGCTCAGTGGTAGAGTGCTTGCCTCGCATGCATGAGGCCCTGGGTTCGATTCCTCAGTACCACATAAGCAGAAAAAAGCTGGAAGTGGTGCTGTGGCTCAAGTTGTAGGGCACTAGCCTTGAGCTGAAGAGCTGAGGGACAGCGCCCAGGCCCAGAGCTCAACCCCCACGACCAAAAAAAAAAGATATAACAAGTATAAAAAAATGTACTTAACAACAGATCTTCAAGATACTGAAGCTCAAATTTTAGCTGGAACAGAAAACTAGATAATTAAAAAATAGTAATTGGATAGTTCAATATCCTTAGTTACAATTCTAGACAGAATAAGCAAGTAGAAGATCAGTGAAATGAGAAACTTGATCAACACCACATACATTCATGCAGAAAAGAGTCTATAGAAAATAATTTTGAATGTATATTCTTCTCAAATGTAGAATGAAATGTACTCCATGGCAGACTAATATGAAACCATAAAATATGTCTCAAGAAATCTGGAAGAATGGAAATTGCCAGCTGCCACTGGCTCACACCTGTAACCCTAGCTACTCAGGAGGCTGAGGTCAGAGGATCTGGGCTTGAAACATGCCCAGGCATGAAAGTTCCTAAGACTCTGTTTCCAATTAACCAGCAAAATGTGAGAAGCAGAATTGTAGCAAGCACCAGCCCTGAGTAAAAAAATCCAAGGAACAGTGTCCAGGTCCTGAGTTCAAGCCCCAGTACTGGCACAAAAACAAAACAAATGAAAAAAACCCAATTGAAACCATATAAAGTATCTTCATTTATCACAGCAGAATGAATCCAGGAGTCAGTAACAGAAAGAAAACCAAAAAATTCACACATAGATTAAAATTTTTGAAGTTCACTAAAAACAATGTCTCAAAAAAGTACAATTGTAAAGACAATCAAAGGATATTTTAGGCGAAGTAGAAATGAAAGCAAGCATATCAAATTTATGAGATACTGCAAAAGTTGTGCCTAGAGGAAATTCAATGACTATGAATATCTGTATTAATAAAAGTACCGAAGGTATGAGCAGTTGTGGACAGCACAATCACAGAAGCCATTTCCTTCCTATGGGCCTTGTTAGCCTTAGATAAAAATGTCTAGCAGGGGCTGGGAAGGTGGCTCAGTGGTAGAGCGCTTGCCTTGCATGCCTGAGGCCCTGAGTTCGATTCCTCAGCACCACATAAGCAAAAAGAAAAAAGCCGGAAGTGGTGCTGTGGCTCAAGTGGTAGAGTGCTAGCCTTGAGCTGAAGTGCTGAGGGACAGCACCCAGGCCCAGAGTTCAGGTCCCACGACCGGACCAAAAAAAAAAAAATGTCTAGCAGTTTAGGAAACACTCTGCAATTATTTGACATAACTTCACCAGGCTAACACATTTTCCAGAGCTTGATTTACTGTCAGCTGTTGTGGGTCAATTTTGTTGTTGTTGTTGCTGTTTGTTTTTTGCTGTTATTTGTTTGTCTGGTTGATTTTTGGTGCTGGTCCTGGGACTTGAACTCAAAGTTAGTGCTCTACCACTTGAGCCACAGACCCACTTCCAGCTTTTTCTGTAGTTAATTAGAGATAAGAGTGTCACAGGCTTTCTTGTTGGGGCTGGTTTCAAATCATGATCCTTCTAACCAGGACCCTCGCATGCCAGCTTCCTGAATTGCTAGGATTATAGGTATGAACCAGCCGGCCAGGGCTGGTCCCATCACTGATTTTGAAGAATAGATGACCACCTTCCCTGAATAAAGCAAAGCTTTGGTGTGGGCACACTGATTAAGATCAGAAAAGACAGAATAGTGTGAGAGAGGGATAGAGAGACTGTGAGTGTGGGCCATATTGCTTGATAATTGTTTTATTAACATAAAACTTGTTGCCTGGCCCAGTAGAGTGATTTTTGTCAACAAAATAACAAACCATTTGAATTTTTAACTTCACAGTTGTTGTGTTTTCAAATGTTAAGGCTGCCACAAACTGAAAAATAAAAAATAAAATGAAAAAGGAGAAAGCTTTCAAATCATGAACATTGAACCTTCCATTTTAAAGAACTATCTATAAAAAGGAGATAAAACATAGCCCAAAGCAAGAAGATAGGAAATGATAAAGATTAGAGTAGAAATAAACAAAACAAAGAACAGAAAAAGAAATAGGGAAAACTGACAGAACCAAGAGTTGATTATCCAGAAAAGATCAAGAAAATTGGCAATCATTTTTGTTTTTTGTATGGGAGTTTGAATTCAGGGTTTCATGTTTACAAGCCAGGCACTCTACCACTGGAGCCATAGCTTCAGATGTTTTTGTCTCAGTTATATTGTGGATAGTGTCTCATATTTTTTGCAGAATGCCAGCCTCGGACTATGATCCTTTTTCCCATGTCTCCCATGTGCCTAGAGTTTACAGGTGCCCACCACCAAACCTAGCTTAATAGTTAAGAGAGTTTTGTTAACATTTTTTTCCAGGGTTGGCCTTGCCATAATTCTCCCAATTTCTGTCTTCCAAAGAGCTGAGCTGGCAATGCTTTTGCTCAATGCATTAGGAAAAAAACAAGACAACTCAAATTATTAATATTAGGAATGAAGGCAGGGACTACAATGCCAATATTAATGAAGTAAAAACAATGGCAAGAAAATAGTATAAGCAATGATATACCAACAAGTTGGATAACCCAGAAGAAATAGAATAACTTCTGGAAAGGCAAAAATTATTAAACAAACTGACTGTAGAATATAACGAACCAGTAGCAAATACAGAGATTAAATTAGAGATTAAAAAAACAAAACCAAACCATTTCCCCAAGGAAAAGCCCAGTATCAGATGCTTCAATGACAAATTCCACCAAATGTTTAAAGGAGACTAAACACAAAACCTTGAGAAATGTATCCAAAAGTAGAAGAGGTGGCAATCTTTCTGAATCATCCTATGATGCCAGTATGACTCCCAATACCAAAATTAGACTAAAACATCACAAGAAAATGAAACTACAGACAAATCTCTGTGGCATACAGTACAGATACAACAAAATTCAGCAAAATGCTAGCAAATCAAATCCATAAAAATATTATATATCTTGACTGTATAAGACATACATAAAATATTTAAATTTATATTTCCATAATGCATAAAGAATTATTAAAATTCAACAACAAAAGAAAAATACCTCAATTAACAAATGAATGAAGTGCCCGGATAGATATTTCTCTGTAGAAGATATACAAATGGCCAATACTCCATTATTAATCACTGGACAAATGTTAATCAAAACTCACCATGAAATGCCACTTCACACCCCTACGATGACTAAAACAAAAAAGACAGGCAATAGCAAGTGCTGGTGATGATATGAAGAAATTTGAGCCTGCAATATGTTTCTCACAGGGATATAAAATTAGTTCAGCTACTTTGGGAAAGAATTTTGCAGTTCCCATATGTTAAACAGAGCTACCATGCCACCCAGAGCTTCCACTCCTGCACAGATGCTCCAGAGAATGAAAAACAAGTCCATACAAACTTTGTACACAAATATTCATAGCAACATTACTTAAATAAATAGATAGGTAATGAATTCCTCAACTCTGCCTAAGTCAATAATAAACAAAGATCATGAATACAGCTTATGACAATGTTCATTGACACCTTCTGGTGTCAATGAACCCAACATAGAGATGCCCACAGACTACATAGCTTTTGAGAGAATAGCAGCTCTTGCCTTTCCTTACATTGCACCTGGCTTCTTTAAACCTTCCAGAATTGAGGTTTGGGGGTTTGTTTGGTATCATAGATATTTCCATGTTAGAAAGTGAAAGGAGCTTTAGGGTCTGCTCTCAGTGTTCTCACTGGTTTCTATGGAGCTTCTACATAAAGACCCCAAATATCTCATTCTATGGTAATGCAGTTAGTAGAACTTGGACCCTGAGTGTTCTCTCAGTGGCTTTTCCAGTTGTTTCCCACTAAAGCAGAGCACACAGGTGACTGTGGTGTGCAGGTGTGCCAGTTGCTCTTCCCAGAAAAGAAATCCAGCAGCTTCCCACACATGTGGGCAGAGGTCACCTAAGGGAACAGAGTCAAAGATTCTGTGGTGTTTTAAATGTGGAGAGAGAAAGAGAGTCAAGGGGTGGAAAGCTCTGGGTGCTAACAGAAATGAAACAATGCATCATGCACCAAGCATGCTTACAACAGTTGCTGCTCAGGAAATGTTGGCTTAGTAATGAGAGGGTGGAGCAGAGCAGCTGTTTGCAAAAGGAAGGCCCGTCGAGGAAACTATTTTGCAGGAACCACAGAGGCCATCTGGCCTGGGATTAAAGGCTTGTGGAGGGTCTGGGACAACTATTGGGAATGCAACAAAGCATTCCCTGGGAAGAAACCAAGAGCTTAGCAGCTATGAGAAGGGCCCACTTGAGGTCACAGTCACAGCGGGATGGACACTGACTGTTAACAAGTGCTTTTCAGAACTCTGATGTTCTCCCTCATTAAATGGAAATCATTATGTTACCTATGTCATCACTGTAATAAAATTGCTGAATGCTTTGCGTGATATAAGAAGAGCAGCCAATAACTGGTGATGGTGGTAGTGATGATGGTGCTGGTGAAGATGACAATCTTGATGAGGGAGGTGATACTTCAGGATTGTATGGGACCCCTGTAGGACACACTTAACTTCACAGAAAGTTTGAGTGAAATCACTCAGTTCAATTTAGGTAAAAGCCAGGGTTGCACAGTTCAAGCTTCAGGGAAACAGAGGAGCTACTGTAAATAAGATAAAGAAGGAAGTTAATTTTGCTTAATGAGGATGGAAACTCCAGAGGGAAATGGGTCAACAAGGAGGCCTCAAAAGAGGGAAATAAGAAAATTATCCAGTGAGGGATTTTTCACTTGGGACTGTAAAGTCAACTACTTCCTTGGAGTTCACACATGATCTCTTGTCAAGTCTACATTCGCTTCTTCCTAATGCTTTTGAGAAGGGGATTCTGGTCATCTTGAGGAAAGCCTAAGTTCTCTGATGAGTTGGACATGTGAATAAAAAAAACCCTCACTGGTACAGGGTCCATAAAATGGGGGAACTTCTAGCATCTGGGGTTTGTTATTATCATTATTATGGCCACAGTGAGGTTGATGGCTGAGGGACCAGAGGTGCCCTGGAGAAGATCAGCATGAATACTCAGGGAGCAGGTAACTGCTCATCTATGATTGCCCAGAGGGAATCATAGAAGAAATATGGCTTTAAGTTCAGAGGGAGAAGGGGCCATGTGGAAGTACATGCAAGCTAAGCTGGCGAAGAGGATCTGGAGCCAAACAGCTGTGGATGGCCCACTCCACCTCCATGGTGGATGTTGCCAGTTGTGCTGTGGATGATCTTGGATGTGGAACAGGAGGCATCCTTCATGTGCAGCTTCTTCTCATGCTGGTCCTGGAGAAGGGCCAACATTTTAAAGTGCTAGTGGAAGACGTTTTCCTTGTACTCTAATAGTGTGATGACTTCACGTCTACGGAGTCAATTAGAAGAACATAAGTCAGGAAAAAGAGAACAGGGACAAGAGGAGCTGGCAAGGTGGATGTATTCAGCTCATTAGTGCAAGAGGGGTTTATTGAATGCTTACTGTGAGCTTAGCACTGTGTTTTTGTCTCGACATTGGAAAGGCAGGAACCTTTTCATCTAATCAACAAAGGCTTACAAGCATCTGCTAACTATAGTCAGAAACTCCACTTGCTCAAAATGCCTGGGCTGTGGCCTTTCCCCCTCCATTTACTTCCTTGCCATGTTCTTGTTTTGAAGCTCATTGGCAACTCCTTCTGCTTAATATCCCTTAATCTTACCTGATAATCGTTGGTGGATCCAAGCCCAACATTACACTGCATAAGCCTTTGTCATTCAGAGAGTAGAAAATCAAAACTGGAATTTTTTGTTATGATTTGTTACATTTCCCCAGAAATAAGAGGGTCTGGTGGCTGTTTTATTTCTCAATAGTACAGTAGCTTCCTAATCTGAACTGTATCCTCTAATACTATTAGAATAGTTTAAAATCCTCTTCCCTTTAGAGTGTTTTATTAGAATCTACGAAATTCATGTTAGTATTCTATTTTGACATTGGAGGTAATACCTGTCATCTTTTCAGTAGCCTTAGCTTATCATTACTATCAAAGATAGAGGTTTTGCTTTTCAAGAAGCTTGTCTGTTTGTCTATTCCCCCGACTATCTATTGGTCTATCCATCCAGTCACTCATTGTCCATCCATCACTTGTGTGTCCATCCTGATTTCCCACTTGTCCATCCATCTATTCATTATCTATCCATCTGTCTTCCCACTTATCCATCCACTCATCTATATCTAGCCAGTCTGAGAATGGCACCTTCCAAGATCCATTTCAAGTACTAAGCATGTGCTATCCCAGGGAGCTACACCATAGCATTCAAGTTTTCTTAAATGCTAGGATATCTCCACTTGATTCTCCCTAGACAAGAGTATCTCCAGGCATTTCAAGAGTTACATTGAGGGGTGATACAACTTTTACCACTGCAGCATCCCTTTTAAAAAAAGGAATGTGTGTTGTTGATGTGTGTCAGTGTGTTGTTGATGTGTGTCAGTGTGCTGTTCTTAGACAGGCTGTTCATTTAAATCTTATTTTTCCTCTCTGCTTATTTCCTGCTTCTGGGGGTACAAAATTGTACCTCTAAAACAGCTTTTTAAAGGTGCCATTTTATCTGTCAGGAGAGCCGGGAGAATGGGTGACTGGCCCTGAGACAGAGTTGAAAAGGGCCTAGTATTAGATGCACAACAAACATAAGTAAGGGGGGGAGAAGCATGCCTTTTTGAATGATTTTTCTAGAAACAGGAAATATAGATGCAGTGCCAAGCTCCAATCTAGCTAGGATTCCAAATTCCTCTCTGCAAGATGCCACAGGCCTAGAGCATAAAGGATACGCACTGAGAGGTTCAAGATACAGCATACACTCCAGCACAGTGGCCACTGGACCAGGAGAGTATTCTCTGCCTTGTCCATCCACACTGTGTAATCAAGCATGTGTTGGGGTGGGCAGGGCCTGTGGGCAGAAAGAAGGTTGGGTTTATGAGTACTGAAAGCAATCCCACAGGGATTGGAGAAGAAATTATAGCTCATGCCACTGTCTACTGCTCAAAGTGAGCACACGGTTTCTAACCATTTCACTGTGAACTAAGTGGTTAGGTGTAGCTGGGAACTCAGTGCTCAAGCATGAGACAAGTCTGATCACCACTAGCCTCAGTCTACCTGGTACAGAGAGGTTTCCCAGAACACAGATGTTTTACGTTCAGAAAGGTCATGGGCCAGCTGTACTGAGCTGGTCACTCCAGCTTGCAAGTGACAGGTGTGCAGGCTGTAATTCACTCAAGGGCTCCAACTTTCTGAGTCATACTGTAAAGGTCACATCTCACTAAGACCACTGAGGGAGAATGGAGCTATTCCATGTCTTCTGGGTCCTGGGGCCAGTGGACCGCAACCGTATTGTCCCTCCCTGTACCCAGACCCTGTTCCTCACCCCTTCATTGTTCTCTTCTCCCTCCTCCACAGGCTGGCCATAAAAGAGACCATCAGAATACCACCTGATATTTTCTACCACCTCAGTGAGGGCCCAGCCCTGCCTATAATACAGTTCCATTCAAACCATTGTATTGACAAACCAACAACAATAAAAGGCCTAGAGAGGCAGGACTCCACCTGACTCTACAGAAATACATTTGAATTACATCTTCAAAAGCTGCAAACAGCAGAGCTCCTGTTCACACTTGAAATCCTATCTACTCAGGGGGCTAAGATCTGAGGATCATGACTCAAAGCCAGCCCCATCTGTGAGACTCCAATTGACCAACTCATGATTATCGACAACAACAGAAAGGAAGCAATACTGGTTGATTTTCTCCAATTTTGCTTCCTTCTTCCTTCCCTCCCTCCCTCCCTCCCTCCCTCCCTCCCTCCTTCCCTCCTTCCCTCCTTTCTTTCTTTCTTTCTTTCTTTCTTTCTTTCTTTCTTTCTTTTTTTTCTCTCTCTCTTTCTTTCTTTCTTCTTGCCTGTCAGTTGTTGGGCTTGAACTCTGGGCTTGGGTGCTGTCCCTGAGCTCTGGTGGTCAATTGGAGATAAAAATCTCACAGACTTTCCTATTCCGAATGTTTTTGAACCATATCTTCAGATCACAGCCTCCTGAGTAACAAGGATTACAGGTGTGATCCACCAGCACCTGGCTCAGTTGTGTTTCTTTATGGCCCATCCTCCCTCCTAGATGTATGACAGTGTGTTCCATGAATGCCCCTACACGATGTGGTTCCAGTTGTGTTATAATTGCAGAAGATGATCAGCAGCAATGGCTATCAAATCAACAAAACCATGTGAAAAGCAACTTCCTAATTTAAGCCTCAAATTATGTTTATGCCATGGCATGTGAAAAATCTAGTGGTCTAGGTTGAAAGTCTGGCTCACTCAGGCATAATATTTAAGGTTAGTAACCCCAGTCTCTCCAACTGTAAAATGGCATCTTGGCTTCAATCAGGCAGTTAGCTTCGGCCCTGGTGTTCAGAAAGTGGGCAGCTATAGTAACTACTGATTCTTCCTGTGAGCCACCATTTTTAATCCTACAGATTGGCCTATGTGACTGCAAAGGCAGCTTTGTAAATGGTGACATCTCAAGGGAAAAAGAAGAGACAGAGACTTAGGAAAGGCCATTTTCTGCCTTCGGCTACAGAGGGGACATTTTTCCTGTTCAGATTTCCTGTCCAGTGCACTTTCTGATGAAGCTGGCCATCAGTCTCATGTAAGGTGGAAAAGAGTAAAAAGGGAAACTAGAGGGGAATTTGAATTTTTATCTTTATCCTTTCATTAACTTCAAAATGTTAGGGAGGGAGGAAGAGAAGGAGAGAAAGAGGTAATTAAGCATTCAATCAAGCAAAGAAGGAAGGAACAAAGGAAAGAGAAAGAAAAAAAGAGAAAGAAAGAAAAGAAGGAAGGAAGGAAGGAAGGAAGGAAGGAAGGAAGGAAGGAAGAAAGGAAGAAAGAAAGGAAGGAAGGAAGGAAGAGAGAGAGAGAGAGAAAGGGAGGGAGGGAGGGAGGGAAGTAAGAAGGGAGGAGGAAAGAAAGTAAGAAAGAAAGAAAGAAAGAAAGAAAGAAAGAAAGAAAGAAAGAAAGAAAGAAAGAAAGAAAGAAAGAAAGAAAGAAAGAAAGATTCCTGCAGCTTAGTGGTGTTGAGAATGGTAATCTTCATGTTGTTATATCAACATAATTTAATTTAGGCAGAGTCCTCATTTTCTCACAGTAGAATTTTAATCTCAGAGTATTAACTTGCCCTTTTTTCCTCCTCCCCTTACCTGTTCCAGTGTTATCCAAGCTTGGTTCTGCCCATATCAAAGTAGGAGATGAGGGATGGGCAGAAGATGTTTTCTGAAGGGCACCTGCCAGGCCTCTCATCTTATCAGCCCCAGCTCCTCAGAGCCCTTCTCTCAGCCTCTGCCTGGGTCTCAACCACAAGACCTTAGAAGGAGCCTTCCTTGTGGCTCCCATGCCTCCCAGGCCTGTGAAAATCTTTTACAAAGAGCAGGAGGGTCTTGTGCTAAGCAGCCTGAGGTCCCACATACCAAATCTGGGCCTGGAAGAGAACCTAACCAATGTCATGTTTTTTAACTTAGACACTAGGAAAGAGCAGCTGTGGAGAAGACATGTTTGTAAGAACTAGGGTGACATTGGAAAGGTGATGGGAGAAGATCAAAGGGAGAGAGTAGCATGGGAGAAGGCTGAGTTTTCACTTTATTCTTTGCATGCACACGTATAGCGCCCCCTTAAATCCCCTCCCCTACTTTCAGTTCCCTGTGGACCACTGTCTGTCCTTCCTTCCTTCCTTCCTTCCTTCCTTCCTTCCTTCCTTCCTTCCTTCCTTCTTTCCTTCTCTCCCTCTCTCCCTTCTTTCTTTCTTTATTTCTTATACTTTTTTAATTTTTTCTATAAAGGTGACATATAGGGGATTACAGTTACATAAATCAAGTAAAGAGTACATTTCTTTTCAGACAATGTCACCCCTTCCCTCACTCTCTCCCAGTTTTCCCCCCCTGTCCTCACCCACAAGTTGTATGGTTCATTTTCAACATAGTGTCTAGTGAGTACCACTGTTGCATTGGTTCACCCTGTGTCCTCCATTTCTGCGCCCCCATTCCCCTCCCCAAAATAAGTGAACAAACAATACAAAAAGAAAACAGAAAACAAAACAAAACGAATCCTCTTGTTTCCAGTTATTTGAGTTCATTCTGATAGATCTTATTTTATATGACCAGAGGCACATAGGCATTGTGCCTTTGTGTTCCTCTCCTAAGAGTATCCTCCTTTGGTTTTACTATATATGAAGTATTAGAGTCCTGTATAATTTATCATCCAGTGGACCACTTACTAGCGCCAGGTAAGTTCCTTGAAAGTGGAGAAGCTATGTATGTCTGCCAGCTTCACTGGGTCATGTCCCCCAATCAAGAAATATTAATAAATAAACCAAAGAATGTCTGATACTCTATAAATGTCTTATTTTATTTTTTAAATTTTGTGGTAGTTGGTAATTGAACTTCAGGCAATTAACTTGCTAGGTACACACTCTTGGTTTTCTTTGTTAGTTGTTGTTGTTGTTTTCAGACAGGATCTTGTTTTCTCTAGAGTTGGCCTCAGACTCCAATTCTCTACTTCTGCCTCCAGAGTCACTGGGATTACAAACATGTCTTAATATTTTTAGATAGGTGATTCAGACAATGTGCTTCTATTTTATATGCACCTGAGAACCAAAACATTTTTAACTTAAAATTATTTCTGAGGAAGCAGGAATACAAACATGGAAATTTAAATTTGTCACCTCTTATACCCACCAAAGGGTGTTGACATTTCAGATTTCACTTCTTTAATTAAAAACAAGTCAAATAATTTGAGAAATCCAGAACATTTGTGATACCTTCATTTTTTTCTTCTGAATTATAACTTGTCTGTTTTTATATAATTTTTATCATATTTTTCTCATCCTCAAAATATTTGTTGAGTTGGTAAAATATGTTTAAAAAATTGTATAATTTGGGCTGGGAAGGTGACTCAGTGGTAGAGCACTTGCCTTGCATGCTTGAGGCCCTGGGTACAATTCCTCTGCACCACATAAGCAAAAAAGAAAAAAACCAGAAGTGGCACTGTGGCTCAAGTGGTAGAGCACTAGCCTTGAGCTAAAGAGCTGAGGGACAGCACCCAGGTCCAGAGTTCAAGCCCCACGACTGGACAAAAAAAAAATTGTATCATTTAATCTATTAGCTCTTTCTATAAATATATACAAAATTGCATTTTACTATTTGTTTTCAGTTTATATCTTTTATTTATTTTGTTTTGTTGTTCATGGGTTCTTTATCAGCATTTTAAAATTCTTGATATATGTTAATATAGTTAATATATTAATTATATAATAATAATATTGTGAGCTTCATGGACTTTCCTACACATGCTGGCTTCAAACCACAACCCTCAGATTTCAGCCTCCTGAGTGGCTAGGGTTACGGAAGTGAGCCACTGACACCAAGCTATTTTTAACAATTGTAAGATTACGTATCTATTGGTTCTATAGTCAAGCTTCTTATTTTTTTTTTTATTGATGACAGAGATTCCAATGGATTACCTTTACTTTGTCCCATCTGTTGGAATCAAGATTGTACTTCTTCATATTAAATGTAGAAATCAGTTCATCTTATAGGTGCATTTACCATTAAAATCTTTTTTAAATTTATTTTAAATTTATTTTTATGGGAAAATATTTTTAATATATTTTTATTGTAATGATACTGTACAAAGGGATTACAGTTACATGAGTAAGGTAATGAGTACATTTCCCATCAAGCATTGTTACCCCCTCCTTTGTTTTCCTACCATCCCTTCCCTCCCCACCTCCCCAAACCATTAAAAATCTTTAGGCTAAAATTTTCACATGTGTTAAAAACTGTATGTTATAGATCCCAATACTATATAAGTCAATACTATATGTTTTTCTTGAGTCACAGATTTTTATTTATTTATTTATTTTTTGTCAGTCATGGGGCCTGATGAGGCTTGAACTCTAGGCCTGAGCACTTTCTCTCAGCTCTTCAGCTCAAGGCTAGCGCTCTACCACTTGAGCCACAGCGCCACTTCCGGCTTTTTCTGCTTATGTGGTGCTGAGGAATCAAACCCAGGGCCTCATGCATGCAAGGCAAGCACTCTATCACTGAGCCACCTTCCCAGCCCACAGATTTTTTTTAAATAAGATAAAAATGTCTTTTATGTTCATGTAGGAATTCATCTTTTCTTTTCTTTTTTGTGCCAGTCCTCCGGGGGTTTGAACTCAGAGCCCAGTTACTGTCCCTGAGCTTTTTGCTCAAAGCTAGCACATTCGATCACTTGAGCCATGACTCCACTTCTGACTTTTTGGTGGTTAATTGAAGATAAGAATCTCATGGACCTTCCAGCCTTGGCTGGCTTTGAACTACGATCCTTAGATTCCAGCCTCTTGTGTAGCTAAGATTACAGGCGATGGCGTCACTTTCCTTCAATCAAAAGCAGCTTTTGAACTCCTGAATCGTTCTTATAATGCAGGTCTCCTGGTGATGGATTCCCTGGTTATCTGCTGTCTTCCTTCATTCTCACTCTATGTGGGATTCTGAGTAGCTGATTTTCTTCTTCTTTTAGCACATTTAAGATGCTTTGTCATTGTCTTCAACTTCTGTTGCTCCTAAAATATGAGCAAACATAATTTTTTCTGCAATATGAAATGCTATTTTCTCTGGGCTTTTTTACGCTCATGTTCCTAATGGTTGAATTAAGCAGTGTGGCTATGATGTATGTTAATTCTTCTTGAAGCTTAGGGAGCTTGAGTGTGAAATTTTGTAGCTTTCATCATATTTTGGAAGTGTGTTATCTTCTGCACTCTCCTTTCTAGAAGATTAAATTACTCCTTTTTCCATTATGCGTGAAATTTGAATGTTTTCTCACCAGTCATTGAGATTGTCCATTTCTCCTCTGCCATTTTCCCCTCTGTTTTTCAAACATTTCATCCGTTTTCAAATTGATTCCTGATGTCATCTTCTATCTGTCTTTAGCCTACAGAATGAATATTGTGTGTGTGTGTGTGTGTGTGTAGTTTCTTTTTCTCTGATGAGATTTGATTATCTTTTATTCATTGGGACTATCTTTACATGACTGAGCATATTTAAATCTTCACTTACTAATTCTAACATGTGGGACATTTTTCCATTCTTTATCTCAGTGCTGATTCTCTGCAGGATCTTCCCAGTCTACTTACTCTCCAGCAGTAGGTGTGTTTGTGAGTGTGTGTGTGTGTTCAAACTCTGCACTATCTTTATCTGATGATGACAGCCTTATTTTTTCTCCATCTGGAGATACAGAAAAGAGTTGATTTCATTGCCTGCAGGAGGCCTGTGTGTATATGCATATGTATGCTCATCGGGGGGAGTGGCCTACCATCTTTGCTGACAATGATGGATCGTGCATAGACCTCTAGATATCAGACTCAGAACTGGAGGCATTTGGCCCTGGCATTATTTTGACCCTATAGGGTTTGCTGGACATTATAGTCTCTAGCCCAAGAACTGGTTTCCAAAGATCTTTAAAGGCTTACCAGCAATGACCATTATGATGATGACATCACCATCAATACTTGCAACTACCTATTTATGCTGTAGTGTGTGATCATGACATCTCCATCAACAACCCATTTAGCAGATTAAGAAATTGAGCCTCAGTGAGCATGTGCTTGCTTTTCACTACTGTAGAACCAGGGCTCCATCTGGGGGGCCCAAAAGTTTTCTTACATTTTTCCTGGGCTAGGATGTTACTGCAGACTTCACTCACATGATGGGAGCCTTTTCCTTTATTAGGTGGGTGGCCCTGGGGAAGGAGAGAAGATATTAAGAAATGACATCTGGGTAAGACAGTGAGGTTGTGACACAAGGTTTTTGGAGTTAGTTCCCTTGTTACCATAGGAAAACAATGGCCTACAAGGATTGTCAACAATGCTGATCATTCTTGGGACCTTCAAAATTTGGTTCCTTCCAGATTTAATGAGAGCAGGAGATTCAGCAAACATGGTCCCCCCAGAACCAGATCATTTCTTGGAAAAAGAGTTACTGGAGAGTTCTCAGAACGCATAAATAGCTGGGCCATAAAGACAAAGGTAAAGGTAGCCGTTCACAGAATGGAGAAGTACATTCTCAAAAATGACACTTACACCAGGGCTGTGGCTCAGAAAGGGGATTTTATGTTGTTTCTGTTGTTGTTTCAGTTTTGGCCTCAAAAAGGATGCGCTGCTCTACTGGCAGGCAGCTTTGGTGGGTAGAGCTAGGTCCATTCCATTGGCACAGACTCCAGAACCTGACATGGATGGAAAAGCAGAGGACCCATCCCAATCAGTCTTGGGATCCACTTAAAGGAGTCCTACCCCAAGAGAGGCACATCTGGGGTATATTCCCAGACCCAGATGTGGCATGTGATGCCTCTTTGTCTCTGCAGCTGGGCCCCTGTGTGTCTCTGAGGTATCAGGGATGCGAAGCCTGGGGTGGACACTGAACTTCAGGTCAGTCAATGTTGAAGATTCAAGTACGCTAGTGCTGCCAGGACCATTGGAAGATAAATCCTCAGATCCTACCAGAGTTGTGGTGAGCTAAGCTCACTTATTAACCTAGAGTTGTTGTTTCTTTGAGCTGGTGTCTTGATTTCTGAGCCTTTCTATACCAAGACCCTGTCTACTGTAAGCCACACCCCTGGGTTGATAGCAGTATGTGTCTAGTCATGACTAATGGGAGTTAATTTCAGAAGTAACCACTGGAATGGGCCACAGAAGGACTTTGCTTCTTCCACAGAGTCCTTTCCACAGGCCCTTATCCCTGAGAAGCAGAGTCTGGGATTAAAATGAGATGTGATGTGTGGTGAACCTGCAACAAAACATAGGTCTATACTGATGGCTTTATTTGAGGAAGCAAATTCTGCTGAAGTTCTTTATTTTAGAAATAGAGAACAATGACCTCCTTATTATTCTCTCTCCCACTCTGCCTTCCAACTGGAATATCAGCCCAGTCTTTCTTTTTTCTTACTGGGGCTTGAACTCAGGGCCCTTAGATTTTACTCAAGACTAGTGCTCTACCTCTTGAGAAGCACTTTCAAGTCCAGCCTTTTGCTAGTTAATAGGAGATACAAGTCTCTTTCTTGGCTTTATCTGCCTGGCTTCAAACTGTGGTTCTCTCATTTCACCTTCCTGAGTAGCTAGGATTTCAGATATGAGCCACCCACACCTAGCCCTGCCTAGCTTGAGAAGGAAGACAGTATGAACATTCAGGGAAAGAAATATCTAGAGAGACAATGTCTGATGAGCTATGAGTCATTGAACTTGAAAGAGGCAATATGGTCCTCCTCACCCACCAAACACCTCCATACAGGAGGCCTCTGAGCTCTGCAGATGCCAGTATCTGACTTCTGAGGAGAAAGATGAAGACGAGGACTCCAAATGTAGATTTTCCATTCTCCCTCCCACCTCATATGCACATAAGCTGGCCTTCCATTTGGTAGCTGGATGACAGGTTTGGGATGAGCACTGAGCCTCTGATCACTGAAAGTCAGGTAGTCATAAGCCTGTCACCAAATCACCAGAATATCTTGCATGGCACCTGTATCACAGCAGCCCCAGGGCCAATGGCACATTTTTTTTTGGGGGGGAGGCCCAGTCGTGGGGCCTGAACTCTGGGCCTGGGTGCTGTCCCTCAGCTCTTCAGTTCAAGGCTAGCACTCTACCACTTGAGCCACAGCACCACTTTCAGCTTTTTTCTTTTTGCTTATGTGGTGCTAAGGAATCGAACCCAGGGCCTCAGGCACGCAAGGCAAGCGCTCTACCACTGAGCCACCTTCCCAGCCCCCCAATGGCACATCTTTGTAGAGTCATTTCAGAGTAGTAGATGTGGGCCAGGGGTCTGCACCAAAGTCTGGTGCATTGTACCTGGGCCAGGGCTAGGTCAGGCCACCTGTGTGTAGTGATCTTTCTGGGGCAGCAGCTGCTTCCAGAGGATTCCAGCAAGTTGTGGATTTGGGTATTTTGGGTTTCTAATTAGAGTGTATACCATATACTGATCTTAAGATAACCATATATATGAGTTTCTCAAGGAGAACATGTTCCCATGAAACTTGGATCACTATTCAGGAATGTACAGAGAATAGTCCAATATCTACTTACCTAAAGATCTCAGTTTGCAAACAAATGGAAAATATTAAATTAGGTTGTCCAATACACATGTTCTTTTTTAAAAATAAATTTTTTTATTGTGAAAATACTGTACAAAGGGATTACAGTTATGTGAGCAAGGTAATGAGTACATTTCTTATCAAGCATTGTTGCCTCCTCCTTTGTTTTTCTCCCAATACATATGTTCTTCAAAACATGAATGGCTATGCAAGTTCTGGCGGCTCATGCCTATAATCCTAGCACTCAGAAGACTGAGATCTGAGGGTCACAGTTTGAAGCCAGCTTAGACAGGACTTATCTCCAGTTGACCACCAAAAAAGCTGAAGTGGTACTCTGGCTCAAGTTGTGGAGCATTATACTTGAGAAAAAAATGCTCAGAGACAATGCCCAGAGTTCAAGCCCTAGGACTGGCACAAAACAACAACAAAAATCAATATCTTTGTTTTTACTAGGTCTTTTTGGATGACATCACATGGTTTGCTCTCCAATACCTCACCTTTGTTTAGCTGAGTCATTTACTGTGGGGACCTGGCTGCCTAGAGGATGAACCTCCAGAAGAACACTTTAGTGTCGGGTTTTGCTTTACTCCCTCACCCCTTCTGTGTGAATTTGTTTTCTTCAGTATGACAGCTTCATTTAGTCTAGCTTTGGATTTTCAGCCTAGTGTTGGTGGCTTACACCTGTATTCCTAGCTACTCAGGAGGCTGAGATCTGAGGATCATGGTTTGAAGCCAGCTTAGGCAGGAAAATTGATAAGATTCATAGCCAATTAACCATTGGAATACCGAAAGTAGAGCTGTGGCGCAACATGGTAGAGTGCTAGCCTTGACCAAAAGAGCTCGGGACAGTGCCCAGGGCCTGAGTTTAAGCCTATGATCACCACCACCAACAACTAAAACAGGATCTTCAAAACGCATCACCACATTGAACCTTGGAGTTGCCATGTTGAAGTGTTCTATGTCCCTCCCTCTCTCCCTCCCACTTTTCCTTCTCCTTCCTTCCTTCCTTCCCTCCTTCCTTCCTTCCTTCTTTCCTTCCTTCCTTCCTTCCTTCCTCCCTCCCTCCCTCCCTCCCTCCCTCTCTCTTTCCTTTCTTTCTTTCTCTCTCTCTTTCTTCCTTTCCTCTTCCTTTCTTCTCTTTCTTTCTTTCCTTTTTTCTTTCTTTCTTGTTTTGCTCTCTCTCTCTTTCCTAGTATTGAGGCTTTAACATAGGGCCTTGACACTATCTCTTAGCTTTTTCACTCAAGACTGGCACTCTACCACTTGAGCCACAGTTTCACTTTAGGCTTTTTGATGGTTCAATGGAGATCAGAATCTCATAGATATTGCTGCTCAGTCTGGCTTCAAACCTCAATCCTCAGATCTCAGCTTCCTGAGTAGCTAGGCTTTACAGGTGAGAGCTAACTGTTCTATTTCTTTGCTTCCTTCTTGTGAACTTCTCAGTATCTAAAGCTAGCATTGTCTGGGGATGTTGGTGCCAATGGTTCTTTTTGAAGATAGGACTTTGTGGTTCAAAATAAATTCTTCAGAATCACTGAGCAATTAAATTGCCTTGTAACATGAGACGCTTGGTGAGTGTTTGAGTCTAACATGACTTCTTTTCTGCAGTAAAAATTTAGAAGCAAAATCAATCGTTGCCTTAGGGTTGAGTAGATCTCCAAAGCAATGGGAAACCAAGCATGGAATCACATGCGTAGAATCCCTGTTATTCAGGAGATAGAAGTAGGGGGATCATGAGCTTGAGACCAACTTGGACAAAGTTAGCAAGAGTCTTATCTCAAAAACAAAATCTAAGATCCCAAAAGAGCTAGGTGTGGCTCAAGTGGTAGACTGCTTACCTAGCTAGAGTGGGTGATCGAGTATGTGCTGGTAAGGTAAATACAGTGTCCAGCCAAAGACTTAGGAAGCCTGGGCCTGAAAATGTCTAGGAAGGTTACTGCCATTAGTCTGGCATGGCTGCCACTCACAGGCAGAGATTCTGCAGGTTGAGTGGACAGACTGGTCCAAAGCTGTAGAGCTGTGAAGCAAATGCCTGAGCCTGAAATCCAGGTTTCTTAAATCAAAATTTCTGCCCAAGACTTTCCCTTCCCTCTAAACATATGTGCCCCAATTGCCACCAGATCTTAGGAAAGCGCCATCTTAGTCTGGAGTGAATAGAAATCCCACAGAACACCCAGTCATGACCAGATTGGCAGTTCTCATCTAAGTCTGCGGCTTCTTGGGGTTTTCTCGGGTGTTTCTCTCCTGAGTCTCCCCCATTCCTTTGATTATATGTACATAAATACTTCACTTGGTGGCCCTGAGCTCTCTCAAGCATAACTCAGTTTGCTCATCTGATTTCCCTGTGCAGTCACCCGTCAGCACACTGCAGGAGGTCCATTACCAGCTGCTCCTGCTTGGTTCAGATTTGCTTCTTTCTCCTTTCCATTCTCCCCTTGCATAAAGATCTATTAGAGGGTCCTGAGGGAGGAGACCTGAGGTTCTTCCCTCGGGCAAACAAGGCTGGATGGATGACATAATCCCACTTTAAGTCTTAGAAAAACAACCCTGTGGCTCCTGGCTCTCTTGGGCTCTCATTTTGGTTGCCTCATGACACTGGGCGGAGGGCCAGGGAGCCCAACCCCAGCCCAGAGACGTGCAGAGCTCCAGGGAACTCTAGTCCTGGGCTATTTGTTGCTGCTTGCTCCCCTCATACAGAGCCCCGTGAGCTCTATAGAATTCTATACCACCCAAGACCAGCCCAAGTCTTCCCTCAGTGACCCCAAAGCTTGTCGTTACTTGATTATATAATGGCTTCATACGGACTTATCTTTCTTCTTGTTTGTTTTGATTGATGACTTTACTTACCTTCTTGAGGGCAGAAAGTAGGTCACTCCAGCTCTGGCTTCCAAAACAGACTAAATGCCTGTTGCTCTGGGTGATGTTGAGTAAAGTGAGATACCTTGAAGAGAGATGAAGACAAAGTACTTAAAAGATACTGAATTAGCACAATAAATCAAATGGGGGGGGCGAGTTTCCACTAGGAATGAAGTAAATAGACAACAAAGGGAATTCTGGCCACCCAGGGGAATGCAGAACAGGTACACACAGAACAGAGTGAATCTTGCACACACAAAGAACCCATACTGTGTAATTCCACCTATGGAAACTTCTAGAAGAGACACACACTGAGGAGGGGAGACAACACTTGAATTACTGAAGAGCAGGAGAGGATGGTAGGTTAGCCAGGAGGGAACACAGAGGAATTTCTAGAAGTATCTGTATCTCATTCCTGGTGTAGTATTCCCACGTGTGTTGAATTGAAATCTCATCCAGCTCTCCTAAGGGTTTTTGCACTTCATCTATGCATGTTATAGCAAGGCAGATGAGGAGTCAAAGCAGATGGAAGACCAAAGGAGGTCTGAGGTCAGAACGAGGACGAGGAATAGAAGAGACCAGAGAAAACCAGGTGGTGGTAGTAATAGGGAAGATAAAACTTAATAACACAACAGGATTGACTGACTAGGAAAGACTCACATTTCTTGAGAGAGTATCTGTCCTAATGGAAAATTTCAAAAAGATAGCTTCAGTTAAAAAGAGCAGGGTATGGGAAATTTGTGGATGGTATCATTTGTTATCTTGTTGTTTGAGCTTTGGAAGGGCCTATAGAGAGCTGAAGAAAAAAGCCACAAAGTGCTGGGCTCAGTGGCTCAAACCTGTCACCCTCACTACCTGAGAGACAGAGATCAGGGGATCACAGTTCAAGTCCAGCCAGGACAAAAAGTCTATCTCAACCAATGTCTGTGGGTGGTGGTACACCCAAACAAATAGAAAAATTATGGTTCAGGACAATCTACACATAAAGGGAGAAACTATTTTTAAAAATAACCAACACAAAAAAGGGTTTAAGTGGTAGAGTGCTTACCTAGCAAGTTCAGAACCCTGAGTTCAAATCCCCAGTCCTGCTAGAAAACAAATGGACAAATAAAATGCAAGATCCTCAAGGAAGCAACCCCTCTAGAAGGAAGCATTGCTCAGTTGGGAAGAGGATATCATTTGGAGTAGGAGAAGGAAGAGGTAGTAGGTAGTGAACTGCCAGATTCCTCAGCCTTGAGAAGCTGAGTCCAGAGAGAAGTATAACACAGGGGAGCCCATTGTTCCTACAGGAGGACTGTGGGACCCTGAAAAACTAGGCAGATTAATGATTAGGAATGTAAACATTTTTCAACAGGAAATTAATACTAAAAGTGATCAGAGTCTATAACTATTGAGAGAACCCAGGAAATTCAATTCTCTCCACTTACCAGCCATGTTTGGGAACCCAAAAGACAGCACAGAGAAACTGAACTATAGGAATCACTCCAGCTTGGGGATTCAAGGAGAGCAATGATATCTTCCAGAATGAAGACTTCCAATATTAAACAAAGAACAGAAGGAGGAGATAAAATGTGAGGAACTACTGGGAAAAAAAATAAGGAAATCATGTTCTGAACTTAGCAAAAGATACAAACTTGGAAATTTAAGAAGCTCACAGAATAAATAAGCCAAATAAGCCAATAAATAACCCAAAGAAACCTGCCTTTGACTTATCATAACCAAACTACCAAAGAGTGAAAACAAAGGAATTATCTCGGAAGCAGCAATGGAAAGCAATATGTGACTTACAGAATAACAATAATTGAGATGATAGTAGATCTCTCATCAGATACTGAGTCTGGAAGCAGTGAGGATGTATTTTTAAAATTTTCTACTTTGAGAATTAGAAATTCACATGCACTTATAATAGCTCAATATCCTTCCTCCAGTTTCCCCAAGTAGTCAACAACTTACCTAACCTATAGTGTAATAGCTAAACCAGAAATCTGATATTGGTACAATGCATGCATTTAAGAGTTCATGTCCATGAGTGGTGTATAAATGTGTGAGTGTGTATATGTTAATATGTGAGATTAGGTGAGTATATCTGTGAGTGTAAGAGTATGTTTATGAGAGTATGAATATGAGTGTGAGTGAGTGTATAAATGTGCATGTTATATGTCAGTATGTATATGTACACATGTGAGAGGTATGTGTAGGTATGTGTGTGAGAGAGAGAGAGAGAAAGAGAGAGAAGAGAGGGCTATTTTCTTCTATTCTGTACTATTTACTCCAGGTGCCGATTCATGCCCATAAAGACACAGAAGTGCTCATCACAGTAAATCTCTTCCTCATGATGCCCCTATGGTCATGCCCCTCAACCCAGGTTCTAATCCCTGAATTCATTAATCTTGAGAATTTTCTCCGGTGGAATCTCACAATATGTGGCTATTTGAGATTGGCTTTGTTCAATTAACACAGTGCCCTTGAGAGCCCTCCAAATTGTTTTTATGGCTACTATGTTTCTTTTAGGGCTGAGTCACATTCCATGGTATGGATGTTTGATCACAGTTTGTTCAAACCATTCTACTATTAAAATGCATTATGGTCTGAGTTATTACATACTGCTATACATATGAAAACTCAAATAAGGCTTTATATGTATATAAGTTCCCTTTTATCTGGAATGAATTCCCAAGAATAGAATATCTGGTGCTATGGTCTAAAGGTTCATATCCTCCCCAAATTCGGATGTTAAAATATAAAGTTTATGGAGTGGGGTTATGAAGTGACTTTGTCAGTGCCCTTCACAAAAAGGCCACGGGGAACTTCCTTGTCTCATCTTACCATATGAACACCCAGAGAAAGGCCCTATCCATGAACGTGGAAGTAGCCCTCTCTCAGACCACATCTGCCAGCACCTTGACCTTGAAGTTCCCAATCTCTAGAGAAATAAATGTTTCTAGTTCAGGCCTCCTAGTTTGTTGCCTGCATGGACTAAGACACTAGCTTAGTTATAAAAGCACTCAACTGTTGTCCAGAGTATGCTCACAGGTATATGCGCGTGCATGTATGCATCTGTGTGTATTTTGCTTTTGTTAGTTTATATTTTGTTTAATTTGGTTTGGTAAATTCATTGGGATTTTCTACACATACCTTTAAGTAATCTGCAAATAGGACAGTTTTATTTCTTCTTTTCTGTTCTGCATGCTTTTATTCCCCTTTCTTGCTTGACTGCACTCTCTAGGATGTACAATTTATGAAGAACTTTGGGGAAGTATTAAGTTTCTCATCACAAAATGTGATATAACTGGAAGGGATTTGTTTTGTACTGTTTTAGTGAAATTGAGGAAATTTCCTCTATTCCTATTTCTTGAGTTTCATTATGAATGGATATTAAATTTTGTTGTGCCTGTATCCATTGAAATAATCATGTGATTTTTTTCCTTCCATGGCCTGTTACGCAACAAACTACATTCATTGATTGTAACCAATGAATTACTTTCATTGATAGATTCAATGCATCCCTGGGATAAACTCTATTTGGTCATGGTTTATAACTCTTCTTTATATTGCTGAATTCTAATTACTAACATTTTCTTTAAGGTATGTTCATATTCATGAGAAATACTGCATTAAAATTTTAATTTTTTTAAGTTGCCCTTGTCTGGTTTAGTATTGTGGTTATATTCACCTCATAAAATGAGTTAGGAAGCTGGGTGTGGTGGCATACAGCTGTAATCCCTGTTCTTTCAGAGATAGAGATTAAAAGGATAAAAGTTCAAGGCCAACCTGGACAAAAAAGTTAGTGAGACCCTCTTCTCAAGATACAAGTTGGCATGGGGTACACACTTGAAATTCCAACCACACAGGATGTATATATATGTTGGAGAAGCGTGAGCAATAGTTGACTCTAGGCAAGAAGCATGAGACCCTATTGGAGAAATAATTTAAGCAAAAAGGATTTAGGATGTGGCTCAACTAGTAGAATGCCTGTTTAGTTTGAAGGTCCTGAGCTTTAAGCTATTCTTTTTTCCTTCTATTGGCTTACTGGACAAAACTGTAATATTGGTGTTTAATTTTTCTATGGACATTAGGTAGAATCCTGCAATGAAAATTCATTGGGCCTAGAACTGTAAAATAAATTCACTTAATAGTTATAAGACTGCCCAAACAATCCATTCCATATTAGGGGGTTGTGTAGTTGGTGCTTTTCAAGAAAATTGGTTCTTTTCATTTCCATTGTCAAATGAATATGTGTAGCATTATTCACAGTATTTTCATATTGATCTTTTGAAAGCTGCAGGAATTTACATGATATTCTCTGTTCCTTCCCTTTCCCAGTGATTCATAATTCCTACTGTTTTTCTTTGTAAATCTTACTGACAGTGTGTCAATTTTATTGATCTTTCAGACTAGATTTTTCGTGGATATTTTTCCTCTCTCCTGTTGTTTATTTTAATTGATTTCTATTCAGATTTATTTTTTGTTTTCATCCTTCCATCCTTCTTCCCATATTTGGGTTCCTCTTCTAGTGTATAGAATTTGCCTTATTTTAAAATGTCCTCTTTTAAAATTTCTTTTTCTTTCTTATATTTACATCCCTCCTTTAGCCCCACCTTCTCTTCTCTAGTATAAATGGATTAGTTTTTCTTCTCCACTGCCTCCACACATCCCCTCATTTGCTGTTACAATACTTTGATTTTTATTCAGTCTAGTCTCTGTTTTCCTTGAGACATCCTCTTTGAACCATGTAAATGGGAGTGCATTGTTTCCTTTCTAAGTATTTAGCTATTTTCTTGCTACATGTTGCTTATTATTTCTATTTTGCTTCAACTCTGGTCAGAGAATATGCTTTGCCTGACTTCAGTATTTGTACATGGGCCAAAGTTTAGTTTATGGCCCAAGATTGGAGATAGCTTGTTACATGAACCATGGCATAGGAAAACAATGTGTCCTTGGCAGATTTAGTATGATGGCGTGTAACACTGGTGTGAGGTAGTTTCTTGTTCGAATCTGGCAGAATTTTGGTATCCTGCTGTAGAATTCCACAGATGGCAGTGATCTTGTTTGGTGGTGAGCTTGAGTTCTTCCATGTGCTTGCAAATTTTCTGTTGGGTGTTGATTGCAGCTGTAGAAGGAGGGGCAAATATTCATGAGTTTATTATCCATTTTCTTTTCCATTTTTGTTTCATATAGTTGGCTGCCTCCTCTGTTCTTGGAGGCTGGGAGTCCAGCTGGGGGAGAGGGTACAGCTTGTTATAGCCAGACAACCATGAAAGCTTTGCATTGTGTCTCTGCAAGACTTCTCTGAGTTCACCTGAGTTATGGGGTATTGTGGTGCCAAGGGTATAATCAGTCTGCCTTCTCCATTCCAGACTTCTTCAGACTTCTTCTATAGGATGTCCAGGTTGTAGCTTTACTTAATGGAAAGGATAGGGAAGTACAGATGCCCCCCAACTTAGGGTATACTATGGAGGCCACACCCTAAAGAACCCACCATACACTGAAAAAAAATCCTAAACCAAAAATTCCTTTAACTCATCTTACTACTGATCATCGTATCTGAGCCAGATTCACCTCAAGCATGCTCAGAACACTTGCATTTGCTGATAGCTGAGCAAACCCAGCTAATACAAAACATTTCTTATTTAAAAAAAAAGAAAATATTGGCTATCACCAAATTTACTGAATACTACCCTATAAAAGTAAAAATCTATTAAGTTGAAGTCAAGGGTACCCTTGGCTTCTGTACTTCACTAACATTTCCAGAAGCACCAGTCTCAAGTGTGGGGCTTTGAAACATCATGAGTCTGACTGGTTTTGTTGTGCTGGGTGTAAATGGCAAGTGGAGCTGGCCTGGTCCCTGTCTCTCCAAGGTGGCAGACTGGAGAGGAGTGCATGTTCTAGTGGGTGGCTGTAGTGTTGAACACGGTGTCTTGAGCTCTGTGAGACCCTGGATCTGAATAACGGCAAGCTTTAGCAGGACTGCTGGGCATGGAGAAGTGCCAGACCCCTGAGGCCTTCAGAGCCTGAGAGGCAAAAAGATCCTAGTCAGCATGGCAGTGTGCTCAATTGGAGCTTAGCTGGAAAAGGAGTGGTGCAAACCCTGGGTTTAAAATGTCATTTTGCACCCAAATCCCAGAGACTCTAATCTCCAATTAACCAGGAAAATGCCAGAAGTGGAGATGTGGCTCAAGTAGTAGGGCACCAGTCTTGGATGGAGAAAGCTAAAGTAGAGCACAGCCTTGAGCTCAAGCTCCAGTTCAGGTACCTCCCCCCCAACGCCATTTTGTATGTGATGTCCTGAGCACAGGGGAAAAGGGCTCCACCCCTGGCTGTTGAGGAAAAGAGGGAGCACAGGAACTAAAAGGGTGGCCCTGGCTTCTGGCCTCTGTCTTCCAGATATGTGCCAGCCCTATGATGGGGGCTTTCCAGGCTGCCACCATGAGTCCTAGTGCCCCAGACTGCAGCTGAGAACCCACGAGGGCACAGGTACCACCAGCCTGGCTCTGCAGCCACAGGGCCTGGCAGAAGCTCATGTGCCTCCATGCAGATGGCAGAGCACAAGCCAGAGAATCTTGGATGGGAAATGCTGCCACTGGGATCAGGATCCAATGCAAGCACCCGAGGAGAACAGAAGGGACAGCACAAAGACAGAGTAATTTATATTTCTTCTATGGAGGAGCGCCACATCTGCCCAGAATCAGAGGTATGATTGTGTTCATGGGTGACCCTGGCAGGGATGGGGAGCACTAGAAGATGGTATTTTTGAGCCCTAGGACTAGAGGGAGGGGGTCTCTGGGGCAGCAGTGGCTATAATGTGGGTCTAGGGTGGGCTGAGAATAGCACTAGATACTCTTTCCAACCAAGTCCTTGCCCCTGACAACTTCAAGGTATGCGTAATTAACTTGGCGAATCCCTCAGCCTCTGGGATCCTCAGCCCCTAAACTCCAGACTCCTCTTCTTGTCCATTCTTGAGACGGTGTCCCTAGCAGCACACCAAGAGCCTAGGACTGCACCACCTCATAGGGTAGTTCACAGCTACCCTGAGCCTGACTTTGGACAAACAGAGGTGCTGGCACATACTCTGCCCACACACCTGGTAGTGGATACCTTGCTGCCCAGAGCTGCTCAGTGTGTCCCATCACCTGGAGTCACCATTACACCTGTGTGGAAACATCCCAGCCACCTGCAGGAAGGAGGAAGAGAGCCATGCTGGAGAAAACCACAAGGCCTTGTGGCTGAGACACCAGCTTCTCCTGTGTGCCTGCAACTTCTCCTGAAAGCCCAGGCCCCCTCCCTAGGTCATTATGGCTGTTCCCAACTTCTCATTTCCTATTGCCCCCACATGACCTCACCCCTCTCTGCAAAGATCCTTCTCCCAGAAGCTCTCGCATTATCCCTGCCTCACTTGTACACATCTCTGTACAGAATCCACCTCTCTTGTATTTTACAGCACAGAGTATTTGGACCCAGATTCTCCTTCTGTTCTGTACTCTAGTCTCTCCATCAGCCTCTCACTTAACCTCTTCAGAAATGGAAACAAAATTGCGAGAAGAAAATTTGCCAAAAGCCACAATTCACTGACTGATTAACATTGCATTTTTTTAAAAGCCACTGTGTTAAAAAATCAACTTGTAGCTAGTCTCCTGTGGCTCACACCTGTAATCCTAACTACTTTGGAGGCTGAGATCTGAGGACTGAGGGTTGAAGCAAGCCTGGACAGCACAGTTTGTAAGAGACTGATTACTGCCAATGAAACACCAAAAAGCCAGAAGTGGAGCTGTGGCTCAAGTGGTAGAATGATAACAAGCAAAAACTTCAAGGATAGTGCCTAAGCCCTGAGTTCAAGCCCCAGGAATGGCACACACGCATGTATACATGCACACGTACACCACATACACACACACACACACAAACACACATACACAAACACACACACACACAAATTTGTCAAATGACCAATGTCAGACTACTAAAACTGAATTTTTAGATCCTAGGCTCAAAGTCCAAGAGTCTCACATTAGTTCTAGCCACTCTCCCCCATATGACAAAGAGATATGGTGAAGGGCAAAGAAAGATTTATTACATAGCACTCATGGGAAGGCAGCACTTCAGTACATCTTTAGGTACACACTTTGGCTTCAGGTTAAATAGGAGAAAATTGGGCAGGGGTTGAGAAAGGTATGCATAGTCAAAACAGTCCCAAATCACAGGTATGGCCTGGCTGACCATTAGCTCAGTCTTTGTCCTTGGAGTAATTCTGAAAAAAGTGATCACTTTATTACTGGAATAGAACAGGAACAAGATGGTATTCTGAGTTTTGGGTTGTTTTCTTTAAGATGATAAGCAGAAAGCATTGCTTGCTTGAGAGGCACTTTGCTTTCCACACAAGATTGATATCTGTGAATCTGGTCTTGGAGCGGATGGTGATTACAAAGTTGACTGCAGCTGAGAATAGCTCAGAGCAACTGCCACAGATCTAAAGTGGAGGACTTTTAGTTAGTTCACAGGACCAGCAAAAGCATCTTTCAAGTTACCTCTTATACCACCATATCACTAAAAAACAATTTCTTGCCATTGTTTACAAAATGTGAGACAATATGTGTTTCACTGGAAGGTTTTTTTTAATTTAATTTAATTTAATTTTATTTGTGAACATACTGTAAAGAGGGGTTACAATTACATGGGTAGGATAATGCATACATTTCTTTTTTTAATTTATTTTATTTTATTTGTGAACATACTGTACAGAGGGGTTACAATTACATGGGCAGGATAATGCGTACATTTCTTACCAAGCACTGCAGCCTCCTCCTTTGTTTATCCTTCACATGCCTTCCCAGCCTCCCCCCTCCCCCCTCAGTCCCAATGCTTCCCCCCCTCCCCCCCGCACCAACATTGTAAAGCTCGTTTTCGACATGACAACTTGTACTTCTCATTGTTGCAACAGGTCCACCTGTATCCTTAAACAACTGGTTTTTCCCCATCTCCTCCACAAGTTATACTGACATCAAATAGAGTGAAAGCAGGGGTTATACTGTGGGGGAGGAACATACAAAGCAACAAAGAGATAATCTTATAAATGCATTAGAAACACATGCATGAAAGAAAAAAACATTAAAATACATATCTAAGGGTTCATTTTCCTAACATCACATTATCTGACCTTTTCCGCTTGACTCATACATATACTAGATATTGCAAATAAGGGAAACCATGGACCTATGTTTCTTTGGGCCTGGCTTACTTCACTTAATATAATTTTTTCCATTTCCTAACAATTGTGGCAATGTCATTCTTTCTGATGGAGGCATAGAATTCCATTGTGTATATATACCACATTTTCTTGATCCATTCATCTACTGAGGGGCATCTGGGTTGGTTCCAGATCTTAGCTATGGTAAATAATGCTGCAATAAACATTGTTGTGCTGGTAGCTTTAGTGTGGTCTTGTTTGTAAACATTTGGGTAAATGCCCAAAAGTGGGATTGCTGGGTCATAGGGGAGCTCTATGTGAAGTCTTTTGAGGAACCTCCATACTACTTTCCAAAGTGGTTGAACAAGTTTACATTCCCACCAACAATGAAGTAAGGTTTCCTTCTGTCCACATCCCCTCCAGCATCTGTTGTTGTTAGAGTTCTTGATTTTTGCTATTCTAACTGGAGTGAGGTGGTATCTCAATGTTGTTTTGATTTGCATTTCTTTTATGGCTAGGGATGTTGAGCATTTCTTCATGTGTCTATTGGCTATCCTTCTTTCTTCTTCAGAGAAGTTTCTTTTTAAGTCTTTAGCCCACTTATTTATTGGGCAGTTGTTTCTTTGAGGCAAACTCTACTATAAAGCCATAGTAATCAAAACAGCTTGGTATTGGCATAAGAACAGACCTCAGGATCAATGGAATAGAATTGAAAACCCAGAAATGAACCTACAGACCTATAGCCATCTAATCTTCGATAAGGGAGCTAAAACAATAGAATGGAAGAAAGACAGCCTCTTCAGTAAATGGTGCTGGCAAAATTGGTTAACTACTTGTAGAAAACTAAAGCTAGATCCTTATATATCACCCTGCACCAGAATCAACTCCAAATGGATCAAAGACCTTGAAGTCAAAGCAGACACTCTGAAAACATTACAGGATGGAATAGGAGAAACCCTAGGTCTCCTTGGCTCAGGCTGAAATTTTCTGAATAGAGACCTGGAAACACAACAAATCAAAGAAAGGTTGGACAAATGGGATTGCATAAAGTTGCAGAGCTTCTGCATGGCAAAGGACATAGCTAGCAAGATCAATAGAAAGCCCAGGGATTGGGAGAAGATCTTCACTAGCCATACAACGGACAAGGGTCTCATATCTAAAATATACTTGGAACTCCAAAAATTAAACCCCCCAACAACAAATCTTCAGTGGAAGTTTCTAAATCTGTTCGTTTCTTTTTTCCTTACCATTTTGGCCTTTGGCTTTGTCTGATTGAGATGTTTGATTTGGGATTCTCTACCCTGTTTTCTACTGAATTTATAGGTCTGTGAGGTCCATTTCTGAAGCCCAGTACTTCTTGATAGTTACTTGTAAAGGTTTTGGCACTAGATGACACTTTTCACATGTTAACCTCTGGTTTTGCTCTCCCAGTGCAATTTTACACCAATTTGCATCAAGCTTATTTTTTTTTTCAGAGTGGTCTGGCAGTCAGCCAGATCGAAATTTTGTCTGTATGTTAATTTTCACATATCCATGACAACTTCCCTAATGACAAAGTCCCAAAGTGGGAACCACAGTCTGATTTAGACACAAGTCTTTAAAATTAGAGTTGACAGTAAATGTAATTGAGGGAAAACCCATCCACTGGCACCCCCCAAAAATGATTGTGCACTCAAGAAGTCCCCTACTCCTTAAATATGGAAACTCACATAAAACTGACATTTTCCAGAGATAGCCTGAGAATCCAGAGCAGAGCACTGGCAAAATCTACCTGACCCTCAGAAGCCAAACTAAACCAATATAAGTCACATAGAAAAGCAAACCGGGGGGAAATCCCCAGTGTCAGAGAAATCAGAGCACACACGTTGCTGTAATTTTTAAAGTAATTAACCAAAACAACTCTTGGGTGATTTCCAGTGATCACTCATCAGGGAAACTGATCCTTAGCAAATTCTTCTGCAGTGAATTGACTTTTGGGAAATGATGATTGATTGTTTGGCAAACTGACTCATTTCTTCAACTTTTTCCATTTTTCCTGGATCTTTTCCTTTGGAGGCCAAGCAACAGAGAGACCCCCAACCCTGAAGACCCCAACCTCATCCCCCTTCTTCCTGTCATAACCCAAGAAATAGGCTGAATCCTAATCACAAGGGGAAACAGAACTCAGCCACCCCTGTGCTGACTCTAGAAGAATTTTCACCCTCATTTGCACCCTAATTCTTAATGCTATTTATTTTTCCTCTTTCCCTTCCAAACTCTATTCACACAAATGCATGCTCATCTTTCTCTGAGGTTTGAAGTTGCCTAGCCAAGCAGGTGGCTTCATGTGAGATTTTTAGTCATTAGCCCTTTGCTAGGCCTTGGGGTGCTACCCTGGGCACTACTCTCAGTCCTCTCTCTCTCCTGATTCCTCCTTTCTGCTGACTCTTTCTCATTTTCAGGGTCCTCCTTCTGTTGTCTTTTCCTCCTCTTCCTCCTTTATTGTGTTGATACTGGGGCTTGAACTCAGGGTCTGTCCCTTAGCTTATTTGCTCAAAGATGATACTCTACCACTTGAACCACAGCTCTACTTTCAGCTTTTTGGTGGTTAGAGATAACCGCCAGACTTTCTTACTCAGGAGGCTTGAACTTTGATCCTCAGATCTCAGACTCCTGAGTAGCATGTTATCTGCTTCTTTCTTTTGTCTTGTGTTGGTCATGGGACTTGAACTCAGAGCCTGGGCACTGCCTTGAGCTCTTTTGCTCAAGGCAAGAATTCTACTACTTTGAGTCACAGCTCCACTTCTGGCTTTCTGGTAGTTACTTGAAGATAAGAGTCTCTTGGATTTGTCTGCCTGGGCTGGCTTTGAACTGTGATTCTCAGATCTCAGTAGCTAGGATTACAGGCCTGAGCCACCAGCACCCAGCTTGTGTTGCTTTCTTATAACAAACCTCTCGTTCTTTCCTACTCTTATTCCCATGTGCTGATGGAGGAATTCACATGCAGGCTTAGGAAGGTACTATGCCAAGCAAAATTGAACAGAAGACAGGACAGAAAGGCCTGCAGAGTTTCTAGCAATGGCAATGGAAAGCAACCCCCCATGCATGTGCACTGAAGTCTTGTCTTGAGAGAACCTCTTCTCATGATCTTATAAGCTCCTCTCATCCCAACTTCCTTTGTGGCCAACCTTCTGCTTTCCCCTTAACTGTAGACAGACTTCCTGACTTTCTTCCTACTTAACCTCTTTGCAATGTTCTTCAGTAGAAACCTTCCAGAAGCCTATGTCTAGCTTCTCTGGCCAGAACATCTCAATCACAATCCTTTTGTTCCTTTTGTCCCCTTACCCTCTTAGGGGTCAGTGATCCGAGCTTTGCCCATAGATCTTACCTCTTCCTTCATCAGGCCCACTGGTCCCATCTACCTTGGACTTATTAACCTCTCACATGCTGCCTCAAAGCCTGTGTCTTTGTTCTGGACTCTTTTTGTTGGTGGTGGTCATGGGGTTTAAACTCTGGGCCTGGGCATGGTCTCTCAGCTCTTCAGCTCAAGGCTAGCACTCTATCACATGAGCCACAGCCACTTTGCTTTTCTGATAGTTTAATGGAGATAAGAGTCTCACAAATAAGGATACAAGATGACCCATTGTAACAATGAGATGTACAAGACAGTAGGTTGAAAATGAACTTTACAACTTTGCAGTAGGTGGGGGGAGGAGTGGAGGGGAGGGCAGCGTTGGGGAGGTGGGGAGGAAATGGATGGTAGGGGAAAAATAAAGGAGGGTGTAACAATGCTGGATAGGAAATGGACTCATTACCTTGCTCATGTAACTGTAACCTCTGTGTACAGTATCTTTACAATAAAAATATATGTTAAGAAAAAAATGAGTCTTATGGACTTTCCTGCCCAGCTGGCTTTGAACCACTATCCTTAGATCTCAGCCTCCTGAGTAGCTAGGATACCTCTCAGTTCCTACTTGAGCTCACTCACTCATCTCTTCTCCATTGCTGTTGCCTTGATTTGCCTGCTTTCTAATCTATTCTTGGTAAAGCTTCCAAGGGGATCTTTCAGAAGCATAGGTAGCCATGTTCTTCCCAAGCCATGTAGCTTTTAAAACAAGCTCTCAAGCACACAGTGCCTTATGCAATTTCACTTATCTTCCTAACTCCATATTCAGCTTTAGCTCTAGGAAACTCACCTGGATTCCATCTTCCCTAGGTGTTCGATGCCCAACTAGCAAAATCCCCAGCCCAGATTACTGTGGTCATGGGAGAGTCTGGAGGACTGGCCAAATATAACATAGCTTCCTTGCTCCCAAGTCTAACATCTGGCAGCTGTTCAGTATTGATATGATAGAGAGCACAGAAAGACCTCAGACTTCTCAACACATGGCCTCCCTGTTGTTCTTAACAGTGTATGAAACAGAGAGATAGGAACCCTCCAGGGAACCTCCAAAGTCTGAGGGAGCCATAATGTGGCCAGATACTTATGAAGAAGAAGGGAATCAGCAAGAGGTGCAGCCTTTCTTCCTAATTAGGGAAGATGTCCTGTCCGTCATTCTGCTTCCAGAACCCTGTTCTGGGGCTGCTGCTCTGGCTACAGAGGGAGGTCCTGCTGCGAGGGGGCTAAGCACACAGGTGCCACAAACATGTTAGCTGTGCAATCAAAACAATGCATTCATCTCTGCGTCAGGCTAGAAGGCACATTTGTGTGCCAGGGCTTCCCATCCAGCCTCATCATGCTCAAATTAGAGAGGGTCTGGCCTCTTCTTGGCTGACCTTCCCAGTGCTGGGAAGTCAGGCATTGGACAAGGTGGCAATTGGAAAGGATGAGTGATTCAGAGCTTTCTTGGGTCAGGACATGAGCCCTCAAGGGGCCTCTATCCTGAGCCACTCCTTAGATGGCACTCACCTGTGAACAAACACACCAGGTGTTCAGATTCCTTCTCAGTCCAGTGCCCATCAGGTACTCCAAGGCATAGATGATGTCATCAAGAGGACAGTGAAGCAGGAGGTGGCCTGGTGCCCATGGCCAGCCCAACAGGCCAACTCCTATTGGCAAGAGAGACAGTTACCTAATTAACCATGACAAGGCAAAACCCTCTCCAAGTCCCCTTCAAGAAAGGAACGGACCATTTCAAAATAAAAAATGAAATTGCCCTACAAAACATGCTATGCGGGGCTGGGAAGGTGGCTCAGTGGTAGAGCGCTTGCCTTGCATGCATGAGACCCTGGGTTCGATTCCTTAGCACCACATAAGCAAAAAAGAAAAAAGCCGAAAGTGGCGCTGTGGCTCAAGTGGTAGAGCGCTTGCCTTGAGCTGAGGAGCTGGGGGACAGCGCCCAGGCCCAGAGTTCAGGCCCCACAACTGGACCCCCCCCATTAAAAAAACATGCTATGCCCGGTATCAATGGTGAGGGGAGACAGCTTGCAAAAGTTATAGGAAAGTGGCTTGCAAAGGGATTCAGCTTTCCACAGGGAAAGAGAGCAGAACCTTTGGCTGGTATAGAGTTGTTGTAAGTGGTTTAGGAAAAAAAATCATTCAATATCCACCTCTGTAATCAAATTATGATACTAATGAACAACCACATTTTGGCCTAAAACATTAGCAATATCTAAGATTGTTAACGACAGTTTTCAACTGGGGTGAGGGGGAGGTAAAACTGCTGTGTCTGCACATTATTTCTGACAGTGTACATTTGTAGTCCCCCACAGAGGGCAATTTATGATGATTGCCAAGAACTGCAAAAGTGTTCATAACTGTTTCTGAAGCAAATCATACAAACTATAGAGAAAGGGATTCTCAGAGTGTTGTCATTTTGATAGGCATTTTGATAGATTTAGTGCTCTAAGAACAGCTTATTATGTTTTAATATTGGGTTATATATTGAAATGATTATGAGTGCTCATGTAAGAAAGTGAAGCCTGCTAATGAGAGAAGGGAATGATATTGTGTCCTGCAATGATAGCAATCATGAGTGAAAACTTTTGTAAGAAAGTAGAGCCCAAACGATGCCACCTGAGTGGGGGCGTGGCCTGGTGGTCTAGTTACTACATATCAGCACTGGGAGAATGAATTTCCTATCTAAGTAGATGACAACTGTGGTTATATCTGGTGGAGGGGTAGAGGGATTTTTGTCTTCCAGATTTAGTACAGTATGATATTACAATGGAATATTTATTTTTGTGTGTGCTGGTATAGGGTTTGACATCAGGGCTTGAATACTGCCCCTTAGCTTTTTTACTGAAGCCACCAGCACCCAACTACAATAGCATGTTTTCGGAGACTTGAGTGGGTAAGTGGCACTAGGAAGAGTGAACTTGAATAACCCCCTAGTTGGGACCTGAAAAAGTAGTCACATCTCTAAAGAGGCTCCTGAACATACTTTGTCCTGAGATAAAGCATGAGTATTTATCAGTGACATTAGATCTCAATTGGATCAGACATTGTCCAATCATAACTCATTTACTATGAGTCACTGCAGCTAACTCTTAGAAATACCCAGAATCCCATTTTCTTAAGTATTTTCTACTTAGAAAGCACATCAGCCAAAAGGAAAGTAGGCAGAGATATGTGATGCTTACCACCATGTAAAGCACCTGTTCTACAAGGGGTGCTATCTACTCCCCAGCCTCATTGCTTCTCTCCCCCTTGGCTTTGTCTGATATTCTATTCGATTCAATGCTAAAAACAAATCAGGAGTATTATATTTAAAATGAGCATGAGGGAGAATCTGTGGGGACAATGGAGAACAGTCAGTCTAGGATGTGAGAAATGAATGTGAATGTAAGTCAGGTGATGCATTTTAGGGTTAAGTGCAGAAAAGAAATTATGCAAAATAATAGGGAAACCATTGTATTCTCCTCCCAAGTGGCTCTCAATTCTCCGGGGTCTGGCACTGACTGGTATCTAGCAGTTCATTTCACATGGACAGAGAGAAACCTAAAACACTTTCATTATCTTAAAAGGAAAACCTGCCAGCTAAAGACAATGTTTTTTTCCACTACTAATGATCATGATCATCCTTCTCTCTGTTCCCCAGGCAAAGGCTTTTGCTAAGACACTACCAAGCTGGCTCCTCAGGGGACCTGGTTGTCACCTGCCAGGGCACCAGAGACCAGCTGATTACAACCACAACTTCAAACCCTTGCTATTTGGGTTGTTTTCTCAAAAAGAAAAAAAGATATAGATACAGATATAAATATCACTTAGGGAGGCTTGAATTCAGGGCTTTGACATTGTCCCTTAGCTTTCTTATTCCAGGCTGGGCTAGTGTTCTACCACTTGAGACACAGCTCCACTTTCAGGTTTTTGGTAGTTAATTGAAGATAAGAGGCTCCTGCATAGGCTGACTTTGAACCACAGTCCTCAGATGTTCATCCTTCTGAGTAGCTAAAATTACAGGTATGAGCCACCAACACTGGCTGGCAATTTGATTATCAACAAAGATATTAAAGAAACTCAATGGAGAAAGCCTTGTCATCAATTGGCCATCCCTACACACATTCATACACACACACACACACACACACACACACACACACACACACACACCAAACAATAAACTTGGATACTTGTCTTCTATCATATAAAAAAGTAATTCAGAATTCATTGTATATTTCAGCATAGAATATTCAACTATAAACCTTTGAAAGAAAAATATTACAGAAAAACTTTTGACTGTGCATTAGGTAAAGAGATTTTAGGTATGGCTTGAATGCATAATCCATAAAAGTATATTTATAAGTTAGACTTTATCAACATTATTTAATTTTTGTCTTGGTACTGGAACTTCAACTCAGGGCCTCTCATTCAACTTTTTTACTCACAACTGGCACTCTACCACTTGAGCCAAGCCTCCATTTCCAGTCTTTTGCTGATTAACTAGAGATAAGACTCTCTCAGATTTGTCTGCCTGGGCTGGTTCTGAGCCATGATTTTCAGATCTCAGCCTCCTGAGTGGGGGTTTTAGGCATGTATCACTAGAAACTGGCTTAGATTTTACCAAAATTTAAAACTTCTGTTTATCGAAGAGTTTATTAACAGAATGAGCCACAGACTGGTATATAAATTTGTTGTGCTTATATCTGTTAATGTGCTTTTTGTATATGTATGTGTATGTACATGTCTGTATGTGTGTATGTGGAAGTACTAGGATTTGAACTCAAGACTTCGTGCTCTTGCTTGCCTATTTTTGCTCAAGGCCCATGTTTTACCACTTGTACCATCACTCCACTTCCATCTTTTTCGGGTTAATTGGAGGCAAGAGTCTCACAGATTTTTGTGCCCAGGGTTGGCTTTGAACGGAGATCCTCAGATCTCAGCCCCCTGAATAGCTAGGCCTGAGCCACCTGTGTCCAGTTAATAATGCACTTATATCCAGAACATGTAGAACCCTAAAAGTTCAATGAAAAGAAAATATCCTAATTAAAAATAAGATGGACAAAAGATCAGAATAGGTATTTTCCCTAAAGAAGAAATAGGAACAGCAAGCCACCATGTTCTATGACTATTCGTATTTTTAAATAGCTAAAATTAAAAAGACTGACAATATTAAGAGTTGGAGAAAGCCAGGCACTGGTGGCTCATACCTGTTATCCTAGCTACTTAGGAGGATAAGATCTGAGGATTGCAGTTCAAAGCTAGCTCAGGCAGACAAATCCAAGAGACTCTTATCTCCAATTAACCACCAGAAAATTGGAAGTGGTACTGTGGCTCAAGTGGTAGAGCACCAGCCTTGAGCTGAAGAGCTCAGGAACAGTGTCCAGGCCCAGAGTTCATGCACCACAACTGAGAAAACAAACGAGCAAACAAAAAAGAGTTGGCAAGAGGTCTCCTGGGTCTGGGACTCTCTTTACTGAGTCTGTACTCTGCTTTCACTTTCAATAAACTGGCTGCAAAAAAAATTAAAAATAAGCTAGCAAACAAGTAAATAATGAAATAATCAATGATAAAGAGTTGGTAACAATGTGGAGGAACTGGAATATTCATTCACTATTAGTAAGAATGTAAAAATATACAATCATTTTAGAAAACAGCTTAGTTTCTTAAAAAGTTAAACATGTATCCACAACATGTTCTTGCAAATATTTGTACACAAAATGTTCATAGTAGTTTTATTTGTAATAGCTCCAAATTGGAAATCCAAATCATCTAAATGTCCACCAACAAAGAAATGGATAAACAAATCATGGTATATCCACAAAGTGAACTATTACTCTGCCTTCAAAAGAAGAAGGAACAAATAATTGATAAATACATTGTGGATGAATCTCAACACTAAATATGCTGAGTAAAAGAAGCCACAAAAATCAAAATTAAAAAGAAATAAACAGAGCTAGAGAAAATGCAAATTTATAGTAATAATTAAACAGATCGACAGGGTTAAATAGGGATTGGAGTCAGGACACTGAAGAAAAAGATTACAAAGGCCAATGAATCTCTGGAGGTGACAGGTATGTTCACAGCATCGATAGGTATAATGGTTTCAGATATGTCTGTACATATGAGAAAAGTTGAAAGCTTACATTTCACACTATACACATGTACAAGTTTCTAAGTATCAGTTATTCTACAATAAAGTTACTCCAAAAATAAATAAGAAAATTTCGCTTCCTGTAACTGCTGTCCATCAGGCCTACAAACTAGTGCACCCCAAACCTTCATGTTTAGCTCCTATTGTCTGCCAATACCTCAGCAACATATGCAAACCACTGAGAGAAAGGGACAAGAGTTACGTTAGAAACCACCAGAACCTGTTTGTTTTCCATGCACTCTTCCCATCCCCCAATATGGATTGTCTGCAGCCTGCAGCTGCATGTTAACCCAACCTGGGGCTTTTCTCTTGGGTTTAGAGAATCTGAACTTCAAGCTCAGCCTGAGCAAGTGAAGTCCTGTGGTAATTCATGTGTATGGAAAGTACCTCAGCTGACCACAAACTAGAGTTCCCTATGACCACATTAGTGTCAGAACTAACCACTGTCTCCCAGGTCGCCTGTTAAAAAAAATCTCATGGTCTTCATGTCAAACACTTATGTATATCATATATGTATACCATCTACCATGTTTCCATTCTTGGAGTTTCTTACACTCTGCAGATCCACAGTTCCAACACTTCCTCCCCTTCCCTTTTCCACTTCCCTGGACAGACCAACCTGCAACCGCTGAGGAGAAGTTTAATTGGAGATAGGAGTCTCTTAGATTGGTCTGCCTGGGCTGGCTTCAAACTGAGGTCCTTAGATCTCAGCCTCCTGAGTAGCGAGGATTACAGACTTGAGCCACTGCACCCAGTGTATCGTGTGCCTTGCTGAAAAAGATACTCTATCAGAGAATCTTCCAGCAACTTGAGAGCCGTGTTGCCCCCATATTACCTTTGGAACTCAAAGGGCTCAGGCAGCTAACCCCACTCCTCAGGCCTCTCTTGGACAGGATACAGCAATGCTCCCTGAGGACCCACAAGGTTTCCTCAACTCAGAGTGCCACCTCCCAACTACCATGGAGGCCACTGCTGTTTATAACCATTTTATAGACACTGACGGATTTATCTCAATGTTTTCTAAGTAATTGATACTTAGGGTGTCTAGTTGCAAGATCTGTGCTGTTTGCACTGACATCTGGAACAGCTGACAAACCTGGATTTGACTGAATGCTTCTGAAACATTCTGAGATGTTACATAGAAGGTTTGGTCTCCGAGGATATCACAGAGTGAGTCGCAAGGAGCCTTTTAGGGCGATGTAAGGAATTTAGATTTGTTCCAAGATTTAGCTTATAGGCCGGGCACCGGTGGCTCACGTCTCTAATCCTAGCTACTCAGGAGGCTGAGATCTGAGGATTGTGGTTCAAAGCCAGCTCAGGCAGGAAAGTCCGTGAGACTCTTATCTCCAATAAACCACTAGAAAACCGGAAGTGGCGCTGTGGTTCAAGCAGTAGAGTGCTAGCCTTGAGCTGAAGCGTGCAGGGACAGTGTTCAGGCCCAGAGTTCAAACCCCATGACCGACCAAAAAAGCAAAAAGATTTAGCTTATAGAAGTGATTGGATCAGTTATCCCAAGAAAAGAAGTTTATAGGTGAGCCCGGAGTCCATTGCAGTAGCCAACGCAAGAGAAAATAGATGATTTGGACTTCAATGATGCCAGAGAGGGAAAGAAATGGATATATCTAGAAATGGTTCAGTGGAGAAGTAGAGGAGGTAGAAGTAGACAAGATGCCAAAGGAGAATCAAGGCTGAGTCATAGAAATTTTGACTTAAGAAACTTGAGAGCTCAAGGCAGGCAGGAAATGGAGAGATAAGATCAGATGTGGATTTGCAGGGAAATGGATGGAACAAGAGAGAATTATTTTGAGTGAGGTAAGATAAGAACAAAGAGAGAAATGGCACATGATCTCCCTGATATGTGGATGTTAAAGCCAAAATGCAAGGAGATATGACAAACAGGACTCAAGAAACAAAGGACAGCCACTCATTTGGTCGTATCACTGCTAAATGGCTCCATGTTCTTGAACATACATATGGTATATATATGCACACAATGGAGGGAAGCCAGGAGAAGGACATAGAATAAGCGAGAAATGGAACAACATACATTAAAGGGGCCTATTAGCTGCATTGGACATAGAAGAAAAAGAACTAAGCAACCCAAAGACAGCAATGGGAAGGGAGGGATGAGAGAGAAAGAGGGAACAGTTTACACTAAGCAAAAGGAAAAGAAATGTAAAAGTCACCTGATGTGGAAGAAATAATTTGTATTGCCAATGCTCATAGAATCCACAAACTTTATAGACTACGATAATGACAATTTGCCTTGTGAAAGTTAAAATGTGTTTGTGACTTTAACTAAGTATCACTATCCCACAATATTGTGAAATATATGAAATTTATATAATCACCTAATCTCAATTTAAAAAAAAAGAAAAGTGAGAGAAGGGATGGGTGACAATGTTGTCAGACACCTTGTACTCATATACTGTTTTGTAGAATGGGAACTTCTTTGTACAACTACTTAAAGGTAATAATAATTTTAAAAATGTTACAAAAAAGAAAAGAAATTGAGAACTGAATGGAGGGACAAAGGGTGAACAAATAAAGCAATGGTACTCACTGGACACTATGTTGAAAATGAACTATACAACTTGTGGGTGGGATGGGAGGGAAAACTGGGAGACAGTGAGGGAAGAGATGACATTATCCAAAAAGAAATGTACTCTTTACCTGACTTACACAACTGTAACCCCTCTGTATATCACCTTTATAATAACAATAAAATATTTTTTGAAATTTTTTTAAAAAGGTCAGATGTGGGAAAGCTTATGCTTTGCTTTGTCTGCTATCAAACAATTTTTGACAAAAATATAGTTGAATGAAGCAAAAGAACTGGAAATTTGCAGTAGAAGTAGTATAAATAGTATCTAAGTAGTAAGTCTAAGCAGTATATGCCATGGTATACTTGGGTGAAGGCTCTAAAAGGATATGAAAAATTAGCAGCCATGCACCTCTGGCTGGAACTTTGAGCAAGAGAATGGAAGAGGCCACCAATGGAGCCAGTGTTCATGGGACAAAAACAGGGGTAAGGTGTCAGAAATGACCTCTGGACAGAGAAGCACTTACAGCTCAGGCTGGACAAGGCTGAGAAAAGAATAGTCACTATAGTAGGAAATAGGCTGTGTGGTATTCCAGGAGCAAAGAGAGAAGGACTTCAGGAAGGAGAGTGGTCACTTGGGTCAGATAAGATGAAGAGGTATGTCCTTGAGGTTAATGGGGATAGTCATCTAGAAGAACACTGCTTATTATCCATATAGATAATAGACACCCACTATATGCCAGAAATATGATGTGGCAAAAATATTAACATGATTGAATGGAGAAAAAGTAATTGCTATACAAATAGATAATCAGATTGGAAAAAAAAGTAGGCCTTAACCACACCTTTAATTAAAATTAACTTGACATGAATAATAGACCTTAATCTGACAGCTGAAAACTATCATGCTTCTAAAACAGAACATAGAGAATATTTTTTCCAGGCAAAGACGTGTGTGTGTGTGTGTGTGTGTGTGTGTGTGTGTGTGTGTGTGTGTGTGTGTGAAAGAGAGAGGGGGGAGGGAGGGAGAGAGAGAAATACTGGGGTTAAGGCTCAGCGTCTCATGCTTGCTAGGCAGGTGTCCTACCACTTGAGCCATCCCCTCAGCAATTTTCTGATTTAGTTATTTTTCAAATAGAGTCTTGCATTTTTTTCCTTGGGCCAATATCAGACTGTGACCCTCCTACCCATACCTCCCATGTAGCTAAGACCACACATGAATAATCAAACCCAGCTTATTGGTGGAGATGGGGTCAAGGCTCAGACTGCTCTTGAGTGGTGAACGGAACATCTGCCTCCTAAATAGATGGGATTACAGACATATACCACCACACCAGTCTAAAGATTTCTTAAGACGTGGGGAAAAAAAACAGTAATTGCAATTTTTAAAGAGATATATAGGACTTCATAAAAATTAACATTTGTGTTTATCAAAAGACATTATTAGTAAACGCAAAGGGGAAGCTATAGAATGTTAACATCTCTTTATCACAGAGATATCTAAGGATTTGAATTCAAAATATATTATAAACTCCTTCAAATTATTACCTAGTGTCTTGATTGTACACCATTAAGTCATTTAAATAAATTTAAAATATGTCTTGTGGGAAGTTGTGCAAACAGAAGCAGGAGCCATCCCAACTTGGGGAAGGACCATTCTGCCTGCCAGGGTCAGGGTTGAGTGTTGAACCCTTGGTCCCCAGCTGGTGGCATTATTGTAGGGGCATTAAGGAAGCTTGGAAGGTGGGGCCTAACTAGAGGAAGTAGGTCACTGGGGCCACACCTTGAAAAGTTATACCTTGTTCTGTCCTCTCTGTCTATGTTTCTTTGTCTCTCTGTCTCTGTCTCTGACTCTCTCTCTCCCCCCCCCCGCTGCCCCTTTCTCTCTCTCTCTCTCTTCCTCCTTCTTGGCAGCCATGAGGCAAGTAACCTCTTCTGCCACAAACTCCCAATATATGATGTCCTACCTTCCTCAGGCCCAAAGCAACGGAGCCATCAGACCTTAGGTTGTTTATGTTAAGTGTTTTATCACAGCGTTGAAAAGCTAACTAAAGCAACCTGAGACAGTACCCTGACCAGTGAACTATGGTTACTGCCAAATCCTCTTAGAGATTTAGATTTGACTTAGAGAAATGTCATTCTCTACCTGAAAATTGTTCTAATTAACTTTTGATCTTTAAGAGTTTTGTGTCACCTTGTATTCATATACTGTTTTGTAGAATGGGAACTTCTTTGTACAACTAAAAGATAATAATAATAATAATAATGTTTTTTAAAAAGAAATAAATACATAAATAACCAGAAAAAAAAGAGTTTTGTGTCAGATCTTGCTTAAACTGTGTCTTGTGTTCTCTCATCATAGTAGGGGAAATAAGTGCCTTTATTTTTAGTATCTACTTGTTTTTAGGAATACTTTTCATTTAATTCAGTGGGGCTGGAGTTTGAACTCAGGACCTTCCATTTGTTAGACTAACACTCTACTCCAACCATGTTTCAAAGATTTTAAAAATACTGAATGTGTGTGTGTGTGCGTGTGTGTGTGTGTGCGTGTGTGTGTGTGTGTGTGTGTGTGTGTATGTGTGTGTGTTTGTCCATACTGGGGCTTGAACTTAGAGCCAGCCCAAGCTGGCTTTGAACTGTGGTCCTCAGATCTTAGCCTCCTGAGTAGCCAGTATTACAGGCATGAACTGCCAGCACCTAAGTGCTGTCTTCTGCATCAGTAATTTGAAATTTCATATTAATCCTTGTAATCTGAAAGGAATAAACTTTCACACCTTGTGATTTTCCTATTGTTACCATTAGAAAAGTGATCAACACCACAACATAGTTTGAGGGAAAAAAAATTTAATTATAGGGGCAACAAAGAGGAGGCAACAATGCTTGATAAGAAATGTACTCGTTATCTTGCACATGTAATTGTAACTCCTCTCACAATAAAAAAAATTTAAAAAAAAAAAACAAAAAATTTAATTGACCGAAAACATGACCAACCAAACACTTGAAAAAAAAATATCTAAATTTCCCAGGAGCACATGAATATATTCTCAAACCATTATTCACTAGGAAATGCAAATTAAGCTTGCAATCTAACACGACTCTACCTATACATCTAGGGTCTAAAGATAGAGATGAAATCAAGTGTTGACAAGGAGGCAGCGTGAGGGGATCCCTGCTGTGAGGCTAGAAAATGACACAATGTCATTGGGAAAATATAGAAAATTTTCTAACAAAATGAAACATTAAACATTCATTGATTTCAGTCCTAGATTAAGAGGAAATTTAGCTAGGTTCCAGTGGCTCACACCTGTAATCCTAGCTATTCAGCAGGCTGAGATATGAGGATCATGGTTTGAAGCCAGCCCTGGCAGGAAAGTCTATGAAAATCTTATCTCCATTAACTATCAAAAGGCTGAAAGTAGAGCTGTGGTTCAAGTGGTACAAAAGTAGCCTTGAGCAAAAAAACTCAGGGACGGTGCCCAGGCCCTAAATCTAAGCCCTCCAGCGCTCCCCCTCCTCCTAAGCACACTGCAAATATCCATCCAAAAGCTCATAGGCCTTTTCTGTGATAACAAAAACCAAGACACAATCCAAAGATCATAGGTGTCTATGAAGACACATTCAAATTATGGGATAGCTATGTAATACAATGTTCAGCCCTGAGGAGGGATGAACAAAACTACAAATATGCAAACATGGATGAGTCTCAAAATCATTATGCTAAGTGTAAGAAATGGCCCCCAATGACCACTTACTGTCCAGTTCCATTTTTATGAAGCTCAAAAAGAGGCACCAACAATGTCCAATAATAGCAATCAGAGAGGTGGATATGAGGAAAAGGAGGGACATGCTGACTGGGAGGACAGGAGAGATCCTGGTCCTCTCCTGGAGTAATGGAAACTTTGCATGTGGGTAGTGGTTGCTGGAGGAAATGTAGAAAATAAGACTTGTCATCCTCTTGTATGTATCTCAAGTTCAGAAATAGCAAAGTCAAGGTGAAGGCCAGAAGCTCACCATGTCCATTTTCTACCTATGTAGAGCATGAGGCTGTGGCAGGAGGTGGGTAAACTTCCTCCAGCCCAGAGCCAGCTGAAATCTGAATCAAAATAGAATGGAAATCTGGTTTCTCTTCCCTTCAGTGAACGTAGCAGGGTCTGTGTCCAGTCTGCAGGGCAGTCTAGGCCAGCTCAGAGCCCACAGTGAGACAGGTTCATGGTAGAAGCACTGGAGACCACCAGCCTTCAAAGTGTCAGCCTGGGCTCTGCCACATTGATAGCACCTTAGCCATATCCCACAGTACCATCTAATCATACCAGGTGACACCTGAGCAGAGAGGTGAGCTTTTCAGGAGACTTTGAGCACTAAACTAACCTCCTCAGGAAAAAAAAAAAAAAAAAACTAGGAGTAGGGGGAGTGGGTATGCAATGACTCTTACTTTGGGACTGCTCTGGGCCAGGCATTTCATCAAGTGCTCTCCTTGTTCACTTGGGCCTTCAGCCCTCACCGGCCCCCAGCTCAATCAGGTGTCTTCCTGCCCTTCCTACAAATGGAGAGGTTGTCATTTTCTGATACTTGACATTTCTGGTTGTCCGAGTCATTACTCACTGGAAATGTTTCTTCATATCAACTCAGAAAAATAAACTTTATTTTTCTCCCCCAAATGAAAATCTATCCTTCTTGCCCAACTTAGAAGATAACTAGAAGATAAAAGCAAAGATAGATAGATACATCTATCTATCTATCTAATTTTAAAGTAAAAACCACTGACCCCTTATGTTACATAAAGCCATCTGGTATGCCACACATCTGGAGCCAAGAAAAGATGATCATGGTCAAAATGGTGATTTAAAATGATCACTATCATAGAAGAGGTATCTAGTGATGAAGAGGGCCTAGTAAAGGTTGCAATTCACCAATGAGTGTATCATGGTGATAAACGCACAGATGAGCAAAACTTGCAAGTATTCAGAAATGTGCTCATTGTAGTAACACTGTCTTTTTTGTGTATTAGTCCACCCAAAATAGCTGACTGGAAAATACACATGATCCTGGTAAAGTTTATGAGATCTGATAGCTCCCTACTATTAAGAGCAGTGTACATTCATGCAATGTTTGGACAGCATTTTAGTCAGAGTCCCTACTGGATAATTTCAGTTCTATATATTGGTATTATGTAAACAGTCCAGAAAAAGGTCAATGCCACATACATTAAACGGTCACTCTTAGCCTTTTATCACTGTGAAAAAATACCTCAGACAACTTAAAGGAGGAAGGATTTATTTTGCCTTACCATGTCAGAGGTTTCAGTCCTCTATCTCTTACTCGTCTGTTTCTAGGTCTAGACAGAACATCATGGTAGATGAGTGTACCACTTCCTGATTCATAAACAGTCTATGTCCTCAAATGCCCCCAAAGTCAAGAGAGGTCTTTAAGATTTCTCTGATAAGGGCACGAATCCCATTCAGAGGAGCCCCATCCTCAGGAGTTAATCACTACCCAAAGGCACCTCCATCTCATACCGTAACCTTGGAGGGAGGTGGATATCAGCAAGATTTCTGGGGTCTGTCTAAGGAAACAACTCCAGACTCATCAACATGTAGGGAAAGTACAGAGGACCACCAAGCTGGCCTTAGGGAAATACCCATTCTGCATGTATCTTAAACATTCACCATTCCTTCTGATGTAACTAACAATACATAAAGGACTGGCCCATCAGCCATCATACTGCCCTCAGATACCCTGCACACACCTTTCCTGAGCCACTCCGGAAGGGAAATGGCTCTTCCTTTGGTCACTTAAACTGCAGAGCAAAAGAGTCAATATGTGTGATAGTGGCCATCCAGATGCTAATTTTGCCCGGTCATTGGAGCTGGGCTGAGGTTTCAGAGCTGACTAAAATTAACTAGAGAATCTCCTCCCTCTCTCTGGTTTGGCTCAGAAAAGTTTTGGCCCTTGGCATTATACTTGCGGCGGGCAAATCTTGGTGAGACTTCTCACTTCCTGGTTCACCCTCGGAAGTGGCCGTGCTAACACTGTGGTGGACAGCCCTCTTGGTCTTCCCTTCCAGTCTCTTGCCCTCCTTGTGACCAGTCTATGATGAGCATTCTGCACACTTTAAGGGTGCTGTCTTGTGTTTTAAAGCTAAACAAAGAATAGATGAAAACAAAACTTAGCCAGGTGCCAGTAGCTCACACCTGTAACCTTAGCTACTCAGGAGGCTGAGCTCTGAGGGTCACAGTTCAAAGCCAGCCTGAGCAAAAATGTCCATGGGACTCTTATCTTCAATTAACCATCAAAAAGGCAGAAGTGGAGCTGTGGCTCTAGTGGTAGAATGCCAGCCTTGATCAGGAAAAAGCTAAGAGAAACACTCAGACCCTGAGTTCAAACTCCAGTACAGACACAAAACAAAACAAGAAAACCACAACTCTATTCATTTAGCATAGAAACTCTCTTCTGCTCTCAAATTTGGGGTTATTTCTTTTCTCTTCTGTGTCTATGAGGCTTTCTGTTGCCTCTGTGACTTGCAGGCTCATGGGAGAAGGGATCTTAAACATGAACGGCTGTCTATGGAAGGCTCCTGCTTTTCTCCAGGGATCTGCCATCAAGATCCCAAGGAATAACTTGCTACAATGGTTCACCACTGTGCTTCTATGCAGGGGCCCCAAGCCTGGCTGGCCTACGGCTCACTGGGAGCTTTTCCCATACATACCTACTTGCTAACTCCAGATATTGGGCAGGGTCTTGAGGCCTGGGAATCCACATTGTGGCCAGGACCACAGGAATATCCAGCTTCCTTTCTGGAAGCAAATTACATTTCTGCATAGACCTCACTTCTGAGCATAGGAACACTCCTGAGAAGACTCAGATAGGCAGCCACTGTGGGCTGTGAAGCCAAGCCTACAGGTATGAGAGGAGTAGGTTCTAGAAAGGAGCTACCGGCAGCTGCAGACACACCCAGAGCTCCAGGGCCAGCATTTTTCTCTGGAGGCGCACAGCTCCTTCCCTATGCACACTTAAATGGCCAAGAAAACCCGTGTGGCCCCTGTTCTGTATGCAGAGGACTGACAGGCCTTCAGGGGTACCCAGCAAAAAGCCCTGCTGAGAGGGTGAACAAAACACTGGGGATAAGTCAAGGGACCTCACTGAGCCCCAGCTTCCCTCCTGTAGAAAATGGAAGGGATAGAGTGGCCAGTTTTGCCATCCATGTGAGACATTTTCCACATACTTTCCCCCAGTCAGTGGGCCTCAAGGTTGGAGGTCATTCCCCCTTCCCTGATCTTATGGAGGAGGGATTAGAGGAATAAGTGCAGAGCCGAGACCCACACCGGAGTCTGCAGACTGCAGGGAGTTCTCATTGTGCTGCTAGAAGTAGAACAGAGTGACAGGGACACTATGGGTCCAAGGCCTGGGCCTCTGGACTCTGGGCTGAGCACACTGGGAAGAATGGAAGGGAGAACTCAAATGCAGCTGGAGGTCAGCTGGCCCCAGGAGCCATGAGTACACTGATTAGAGCCACATAATAAAAATGGTGATTCTTCTTTAGAAATAATAGCACTCCTATAACTTGTCTTTAAGAACACCCCCCAAAATTGTATTATCCAAGATGGCTGTGACAAGATCTCCTCTCCTGATTGATCATCTCACTATCCCAATGAGATGGGGAGCCTGTGTTCCATCCCCCAAATATGAGTTAAATGGCACTCTGTGACCTCCCAGGCCCAGCATGAAAGACAGGGCAACTCCCTCCTAGTCTTTGGGAAACTCATCCCTGGCATCTCCTGCCATGTGAGGAAGGCCAGGACACATGGAGAGTCACATAGATGTGTTCCAGCCCACATCCCAGGCTGTGGGACGACTGACAGCCAGGGCCAATTGCACTCTCATGACTGACAAAGCCTTTGGTGACTGCAACTACACAAGGGACTGTATGTGATACACACACACACACACACACACACACACACACACACGAGATCAGCAGGAGAGGAAGAACATTTTTATGGGAGGGTAAGCTAAAGTGAAATGGCTTTGGCACAGGTGACAATTGGTTCTCTTATTCACAATTTATTCTACAGCAGTTAGTTCTGTGACAATTTCTAGAAGCCCTAAAATAATTGCTAACTTATTTCTCTCTGTGTGTGCTAGTACTGGGACTTGAAGTGAGGTCCTAGGCACTGTCCCTGATCTTTTTCCACTCAAGACTGCCTTTCTGACACTTGAGCCACTTCTCCATGTCTGGTATTTGCTGTTTAAGTGGAGATAAGAGTCTTACAGACTTTTTCCCCTGTAATGGCTTTGAACCACAGTCCTCAGATCTCAGCCTCCTGAGTAGCTAGGATTCCAGGCACGAGCCAATGGTGCCCAGCTCCATTAAAAAAAAATCTATGTTAGGTCTGGAGTAAAGGCAAATGCAGTTGTTTGTGAGGAAAGGAGAGCCTGGTTAGTGAGAAAGGGAATATTTTGGTTCTGTCCAAGTCCAGGGCAGACAATACTGGGATCTCTTTGACAAAGATGGAACAAATTGTATGCACAGAAGGCTTACAGTTACATACATATTTTGGTGATTAAAGCTTTCAATAAATAAGGAAAAAGAACACCTTTCTCTGTCTCTAGCTTTGTCTCTGTTCTCTAGGTCTGTCTTTGTCTGTCTCTCTGTTTATCTGTCCCTGTTTCTCTCTTCCCCACTCTCTCTCAGTTTAGGCTCTGCCCAAGAGTTTGTATGTGTGTTTCAAAGATGTCAGTAGTATGTCCTAGTTACAGACTCTGCCTGTGTGTTCTCTCCTTGGCTCCCCCTTCCTTCCAGGCTGGGAGACCTTGTAGGGCACAAGACAGCCCCTTCCAATCAAGGTACATGGAGGAAAGTTCTGGCTATTCAGCAGGCAGGACCTATTATTGTTTCCCTCCTTCCTTCCCTCCCTCCCTCCCT
>NW_012267263.1:1653970-1667982 GCF_000151885.1 Dipodomys ordii
GGCCTGAACACTGTTCCTTGAGCTCATTTTGTTCAAGGCTGGTACTCCATTTTAGTTTTCTGGTGGTTAATTAGAGATAAGAGTGTCACAGACTTCCTGTCCAGGCTGGCTTTAGAGTATAATCCTCAGGTCTCAGCCTTCTGAGTAGCTGGGATTACACGTGTGAGCCACTGGTGCCCAGATTGTCTCCCTTTCTTGATGGCCCCTGTCTGATTTCCTTTTCTTCTTCCTTTCACTCTCACCCTTTCCCTTCCTCTCTCATTTGGAAGAAATTCTCACTAGGTATCAGTGAGTACAGTCTCACAGAGCCCTGCATCCTGACCCTCACCCACCAGGGCATCAGAAGGGAGCAGGAGAGAACTGCGCTGGTTTCTCTACATGTCTCACCTAGACACTACAATGCCTGAAGGAAGGCCTTGAAGCCTTTTTGCTTTCTCTCCAGACAAGGCATTCAGGGACCTGTCTTAGAACTACTCAGTGGTCTAGGGACCCAGACAGTTGATGCTGAGCCTCTATTTGAGCCTTGCCCCAGTGCAAGGAGGACCAGCCTGCCCAACTAGATAAACTTGGTGATATGATGTGCTCTCATTGGAGCTCCGCTGGGGAGAGCCAAAGGCACAGAGCAGGGATCAGAGGCAGTTAGTGCTCACTGTGGGACTGTGTGGAGTTGCTAACCCTCCCCCATACACACAGTGTCATTTTTTGTTGCTGTGTATGTGTACATACTGGGAGTTAAACTCAGAGCTGAGTGCTGTCCCTATGCTTTTCTTCTCTTTTTGGATCAAAACTTGCACTCTATCAGTTGAGCCACAGCTCTACTTTTGGTTTTTTGGTAGTTAATTGAAGATAAGAATCTCACAGACTTTCTTTCCTGGGCTGGCTTCAAACCACAGTCCTCAGATATCAGCCTCCTGGGTTGCTGGATTACAGCATGAGCCACTGGGGCCTTACTGAAGACCACATTTTACAGAAAAGCAACTCAGGCAGGTGACTCAGTCATGTAGCTGAGAAGGGACAGCACTGAATTCATGAGTGTTTCTAACCCAGGCTCATTCTATATACCATTCTATATTCCCTGGTACAGGGAAGGTACTTGACAATCATCATTGAAAAATGCGAGTAAATGAGTAGATGAATGAATGAGTGAATGGATGAATGAGTGAATGAACAGAAGAGCCCACTGTTTCCTCAGGAATGAGTAGACTTTGAATGTGCACAGAAGTCAAAATGGTACATACCAAGCTAGGCTGGTGAGATGAAGCTCATGGAATTGTGCCAGGTGGGAAAGTAAAAGGCAGAATGGAGAATTAGGAGAGTGGCTTAGACTGGAGGAGCTGTGTCTGGCAGAGAGGTAACTTCTGTAATCCTTAGAGGACACAAGCTAGGGACTGCACAGAGCTATAGGGCAGAGATGGGACTAAGTGGCTGAGGGATTGCACCTGCTCACTTGATATATCGGAGGTAACAAGTCACATCTTCCATGGCTGGCAGACAGGAAGGCTTAGACCTCTGGAAGAGATACAGAAAGGAGGAACTAATTAGCAAAACATTTGCGGCTATATTTGTCCATTTTCTGTTGGTTGTGATAAGATGCCCAAATGCTAGTACTTTATAAAGAAAATAGATTTATTCAGCTCACAGTTTTGTAGGCTGGAGGGGATAGATTAGAAGGTTCTATTTATCTGGTTTCTAGTGAGGGTCCTTGTACAGGGGCCTGCACCATAGCAGGTAGCCTCATGAAAGTACATGTGACTGGGAGAAATCATATGTAATAACTGGAAGTCAGAGAGGTTCAGAGGCTGGGCTTGCTATGACAATTTGCTCTCTACATAAGACTCTTAGTGAGACTGTGGCTCAAGTAGTAGAGTGCCAGCCTTAAAAGAAAAAACTAAGGAACAGCATGTAGGCCCTGAGTTCAAGCCCCAGTACTAACATGCACGCATGCGCGCGCGCGCGCACACACACACACACACACACACACACACACACAAGAATGCACTGTTTATTTCAAACTTGCTAAGAGTAAACTTTAAGTGTTATCACTATAGGAAAGATAATCAGGTGAGGTAACACACATGTTAAATAGCCTTTCCACAAATATCATATTGTAAGCATATTTGTAACTTTAAAAATAAATTAAATTTTAAATCAGGTTACACACACACACACACACACAGACACCTTCAAGCATCCATTATTTCTCCATGGTGGCAACACCTATAATTTCATTGAAAAAATCACATGGTATCCAGTTATTATCTACAATTGAGTTCAAACCCTAATACTGGCACACACACAAAATGTAGATAAAACAAAGTGAAAATACCAATATGATTACTAAATTTAAAAAATCAATAAACTTTATTCTATTTAAAAAACAACAAGATTATGTTTTGTTTTGGTTTGGTTTATTTTTGGGGGGATGTGGTCTCACTATGGACCCCAAGCTGACCTCAAACCCAAGATCTTATCTCAGCCTCCTGTAAAAGACAATATGTATAAAGTCATTGGCACCTTGCCTGAAACATGATATCAGTGTAATTTAATTGTCCGGTCACTGTCATTGTTATTCACAGTGAGTCCTTAAAGCGGGTGTTGGTGGGACATTACCAGTGCAATGCCCAGAGTATAGCATGGAGATGAAGCTGAAGAGAGAGAAGGCAGGCCCCGCCCCAGCTAGGGCTGGGCACAGCCCGAAGAGCCTACCAGAGTGCCGGTGGCCAGTGGGAAGCTCTGCAAAGCTCCCCTCCCCCACTGACCTTCCTCTCACTCTTCCCTTGGGGCAGAGCCCAGCCTCTCCCTCCCTTTGGGTGCAGGCCTTCTATTCTGGGCTGTTGGCCAACTTTTTGCCACTTTATGGTTTGTTTGTTTGCTCCTAAAGACCTAAAATCCAAGCTTATCAAACAAGAGTCACACTTAGCTCTGCTGTCTTGAGAGGTAAATTCCACCTTATCTATGTACTTCAGCCCCCTCCACAGAACACTCAGTTCCCAGGGGAGCTGGCAAGTGCTCAGGGCTGACCTTTGCACCCACTTACTCCCATCAGCCATGCACCCAGTCACAAGGCAGGTGAGGTGGGGAGTCTCTCCAGCTGGGGAAAAGCCAGAGGCCCTGCCCAGCGGCTGGGTTCCTGAGATCTCTGATCTTCCATGTCCCCTCTCTATAAAACTGGCTTAAGGGCTGTGCCTCCCCTCTGCCTGGCTTGTGATAAGAATTAACAAATGTTTTACTAAAGCACTGAACCCAGTTTTTGGCCTTGGAGATCGTGCAACATGTACACGCTGTAGCCCATGGAAAAGACCTGAGTTGCACCCTTGGGGTAGGCAGAAGGTCATTTGACCCACACACCTGCTGTAACATTAGCCGGGACCTGCCCAGGTCCTAGAGAAACCTCGTTGGAAGATAGAGATGAGGTTGGGGGAGAGGGGTGCATGCACATTTACAGGAAAAAAACAATGCAACTTGTAACTCAAACACACAGCTATCATAAGTTTTATCCAAAATTCTGCCAGGGGCTCTCTTGATAGGTTCACCAAAATTCTGGGAGCTTCCCCATGCATCTTACCTATCATCTTAGGGGAAGGAAAACACATTACCAGATCTGGTGGGAGTGGGGGAGGGGCTCTTGCTAATTTTTGTCCAAGCCATAGGCTTGGCTTTGGAGGGAGGAGAAAGCACAGGGTGAGACATTGTCTGGCCTTTTGGAACTACCAACATAGTTGAGAAGTGGGGTGGCTGGTCATGGGGGCTACCTACCAATGCTTCCACACTTCCATTGCTGAGCACAATGGAAGAGCTGAGTCTTCTCCCCAGTTCTCCTTGCCTCCCTGGATAGGCATGGCCATGTGAGAAGTGACCTGTAGCACTTCTGGGTATGCCTTTAAGAGTGGATGCATCATTCGCCGTATTTCTTTCCTTATACCAGGATTCCTGCAAAGGCTCCAGCCAGGAAGACAGTGGTACAATGAGCAGGGAGATTCCTACCAAGTCATGGAGGGGTCACAGAGTATGAGGCCCTGCATCTTTTTTTTCTTTTTTCTTTTTGTCAATCATAGGACTTGAACTCTAGGCCTGAGCACTGTCCCTGAGCTCTTCAGCTCAAGAAGAGCACTCTACCACCTGAGCCACAGCCTCACTTCCAGCTTTCTGGTGGTTCATTGGAGATAAGTGTTTCCTGGACTTTCCTGCCTGGGCTGACTTTGAAACCCGATCCTCAGATCTCAGCCTCCTAAGTAGCTAGGATTATAGGCCTAAACCACCAGTGCCCAGCACACCTGCACCTTTCTTTAGGCATACCCATCACTTACCCAAAAGCCATGGTGAGCTGGGGCTAGTTTGTTAAAGCAGTACAACCTGACATGCCCTGAGATGTTGTGGGACATCTTATGCCCAAAGTGCCTAAGAGAAGAACAAAGTCATGAGACATTCCCAGGGAGAGAGGGGACTTCAAAAAAGCTGGGTGAGGGCTTTCCAAGGAGGATTAGGGCAGGATTTGGAAGTGGAAAAGGAAGGGAGGGGAGAAGCCAGAATTCACAGGTATCTGAAAAGTGGATGTGTGTGTGTGTGTGTGTGTGTGTGTGTGTGTGTGTGTGTGTGTGTGCATGTCTGTGTTACTAGGGTTTGAGCTCAAGGCTTTGTGCTTTCTGGGCAGGCACTCTACCATTTGGGTTATGTCTCTAGGCCCTGAAAGCTTTTTTTTTTTTATGGTGCCAGTACTATGGCTTGAACTCAAGGCCTCTTGTCCTTGCTCAGCTTGTGCATGAGTCTCCATCTACCACTTAAGTCACATATCCAGTCCAGTTTTTTTGTTGTTGTTGTTGGCTACATGGAGATAGTGTCTCGGAATTTTCTTCCCAGGCTGGCTTTAAACTTTGATTGTCTGATATTAGTTTTTTACTAGCTAGGAATATAGGCATGAGCCACAGTGACCTGGCTCTTGAAAGCATTTTTCAAGGCCTGAAAAGAAAGTACACAGGCTTAGAGAAGCTGTTAACTTCTTTCTTCCATAGGCCAGATACAAGTGAGAAGTAAGAAGAACTCAGTGTTATCAGGGCTGAGTGCTACATGATCTGTGGTGAGAGGAAAGCAGAGGACAGAGACAACTAGATTGTATCTAGAGTCAGCTCGCTTCCTCCAGGAAGGCTTCTCTGATCATCCCAATTGAAGGACCCTGCTACTATCCCTGAGCAATCCCACGTGGAAGGCATGTGGGGATAAGAAGAGGGTAAGACTCTGCAATTAAAAACACATGTGTTTGGGATCCTGTTTTCTTTTCTTTTGGCCATACAGCCACATGTCCAAGGTCTATAGCATTCCAGGAACCATTCGGTATCCTGGAGAGTGAAAATAAGGTGCTGGCCCTCCTGGATCTTTCGTTCAAGTGTGAGTCACCAGCCACAAGGAGGACAAAACAAAACAGAAGAAATTAATTTTCAGTTGTGAGTATGGAGATGAGAAGGTAAGGGGCTGAGATAAAGAATAGACACAAGATTTCTCATACGTAAGACTGGTTAATGATGACCACTTGGACTGGACAGCATTTAAAACTAAAGCATGTGTTAAAGAAAGCTCTACTACAAGTGATAGGGGAGACTATTTCAGATAAAGAAACAACTGGCCCAGAACCCTGAAGTGGACCTAGCTTGGTGAAGTGAAGGAGAAGCTGAGAAATAGAAGCATCCTGAGCTGAGAATGGAGAGGGCTATGCCTTCCTGTCAGAGACGGATTGTCAGAGACAGACTCAGGACACACTATGGGCAGCAAACCAGAAAGTCTCACTGATGGGTGCCATGTGGTGAGAAGAGAAGTGTAAGTGAACTGGGGAAGGGGCCATAATGCTGCCTCATTGAGTGGCAAGGCTTCAGGGAGTCTGCTTATTGAGGGCTCACACCTGTAATCCTAGCTACTCAAGGAGGCTGAGATCTGAGGATTGAAGTTTGAAGGCACCCCAGGCAGAAAACACCCTGAGACTCTTATCTCCAATTAATCATTAAAAATCAGAAGTGAACTGTGGCCTAAGTGGTAGAACACCAACCCTGAGTGGAAAAGCTAAGGGAAAGTCCCAGGCCATGAATTCAAGCCCCAGTATCAGCACATACATACATAAATACATATAGACAGACAGACAGACAAGCTGCAAAGGGCATATTGCTTAGAGTCTGCTCTAAATATACGAAATATGGGATCACTGAGGTCGAAAGGCTAGCTATGGGATCTGCAAATCCAATAGAAGCTCAAAGGAGATGTCCTCCTGGGGATTTAGATTTGGGGTCATTCGCATAAGAATGGCATTTGGGTATTTAGGTTTGTAGGTCTGCACTCATAAAATAGAGAAAGCACTGGTAAAATGGAGAAAGGGAGCCCAAAGGGACTAGGGAAACCCTCAGGAATTCGGAAGAGGAGGGACCACAAAGAACCAGCCAGAGGAGGAGAAAGAGACACTGGGAGAGGACTGTGTGTCCCAGAGGCAGAGGACTAAGATAAAGTCCAAGAGCTGGCCAGATGGGGTCAATGCAATCTTGACTGAGCCATCCCCAGAGAGTGCTGGGAACAGAGCCAGGCTGCAGCAGGCCCGGAGTGCCTACGAGTTAAGAAAATGAGACAATGTGAATAAATAAAAATATTTTGAGACATCTAACTCTGAATATGAGTAGAGAAGCTAGGCGGGAGCTGCCAAGAACAGGGTCTGTATATAGGAGGATGGAAGAAGTGTGGAATTGTCCAGGGACTAGATGACGCTGAGATGAGTACTGGGCACTTTCTCCAGTGGCTGGAGGGCTACTCCAGGGCACAGGCCGAAAGACTTTGGCCATCCACACAGGAAGGAAAGAGCAGAAGAAAGGCATACTTTAGGCAAGTTTTAGGATTTGGTGTGGAGAAGCTGACAGTTGAGTCACTTAGAAGGAGAAAGAGTGTCTGGGTAGAGGGGATGGTATGAGGGCAAAGAAGAGAACATAAAACAGCCCCTTGGACACAGAGCACTGAGAAACTAGAGTGATCAGTGAGCCAATCACGTGGCAGCTTCAGAGCGAGGGCACAGGCCTAGCTGTTGTACTTGGGGCAAAATAAGTACCCTGCCCTGTGGCCGTACTGTCTCTGAGCCATGAGCAACTGGGGTACAGGAATGAAGAGGCAGATGGGATTTTGCCATGGGGCTGTGACAGGGCAGGAATGCTGAGGGACTTCTCTCTGGAGTGACCATGAAGAACTATGGCATAGAGTCTGGACAAGAAGGGAGGAAAAGCCAGCAAGGAGACTTGAGAGGAAAAAGAATGAAGCCCAGAAACTGGGACAGCAAGCACTGGGCCTGCAGAGCAAGCAGGATAGGGAGAAGCATTGGGAGGCTGGAGTGGTGGATGAGACAGTCAGTACTCCTGCAGGTATATAGCTGCAGGAGTCCCACACTCAAAGAGCCCTGGGGGAGAGGCCCATGAGGGAGAAGGCTCTGGTACAAACTGATGTGTCTGGATATGGATGTTTCCCAGGCTGGTGGTGAGGTTGTCAGGAGGAGGGGACACAGGCTGACAAAGAGGGTCCAGCCAGTGGCATTGCCTTTAATTAGCTCTGTGAGTCACACCCCAGCCAGGCTCTCCTCTTTTACACGTGACACCTTGGAGACTTACTTCCACTCTGCACTTCAGGATCTTCACTTTTAAAATGGGGGACAAGAGTTTGTACCTGCTTCTTAAAGCTGCTGTGAACATCGAAGGGGATAACAGTGTCCATGGGATTAAATAGAACTCTGTGGTGAGTTGTGGCTCTCCCAAAGGCAGGTCATGGCCCAACATTGTACACCTGTAAGTGTCATTCACCTTAGGAAAAGGTTCCTAAGGTGTAATACAGTCAAAAGTCTTGAGCTGAGACCATCCTTGATTATCTAAAGGACAAGTGTCAATAATAATAATAATAATAATAAAGATACAGAAGAGGAGAATTCGTGGACACACATAAACACCATCCACAAAAGAGAAGGCCAGGTAAAATAGAAGCAGCCACAAACATAGGAATGTTCTGGAGCCACCAGAAGGTGGAAGAAGCCAAGAAGGATTTTCTCCTGGGCAGTTTGGAGCATGGCCTTACCAAGCAATATCTGGATTTTGGGATTTCTAGTCTCTAGAATGTGAATGGATAGATTGCTGAGGTTTTTGTTGTTGTGGTTGTTGTTTAATTTTTTTATTATAAGGTAAAGTATAGAGGGGCAACAGTTGCATAAGGTGAAGAGTACATTTTTTTGGACAATGTTACCCCTTCCTTCACTCTCTCCGAGTCTTTTCCTCCCCTCCTGACTCACAAGTTATATAGTTCATTGTCAACATAGTGTCTATGGAGTACCAGTGCTGCATTTGTTCACCCTCTGCTCCTCCATTTCTGTGCCCCTTTTATCCTCCCAAAGACAGATAGACAAACAAAAAAGACAAAAAGGAAACAAAACAAGAACAACAACAAAAAAGAAAAAAAAACATGTTTCCACATCCTGGAGTTCATTATGGTAAATATTATTTTACATGATCAGAGGCACATATGCATTGTGCCTTTCTGTTCCTCTCCTAAGAGTATCCCCCTTTGGTCTCACTGTGTGTAAATGCCTAGAGTCCTACATAATTTCTCATATCCCCATATATTTTAGATCTAGCTTCCACATAAGAGAGAAAACATGCTCCATTTGTGTCACTGAACATAGCTTCAACATGATTTGGTCTAGGTCCATTCATTTCCCGGCAAATGACATAATATTATTATTTCTAATGGCTGTGTGAAATTCCACTGTGTATAGGTAGCACCTTTTTTGAATCCACTCATCTATTGTAGGGCATCTGGGCTGTTTCTATAGCTTGCCTGTTGTGAATAGTGTAGCAATGAACATGGCTGTGCAAGTATCTTTACAGTATTCTGGCTTGTAATGTTTGGGCTAGATGCCCAGGAGTATTATGGCTGGATCATACGGAACATCTGTATTTAGTTTTTTGAGTACCTTCCAGACCACTGTACAGAGTGGTTTACTAGTTTACAATCCCACCAGTATTTCAATAGGGTTCCTTTTCCCCCACATCCCCACCAATATTTGTTGTTCGAATTCATGATGCTAGCCAGTCTAACTTGGTTAAATGAGATGGCATCTCAGAGTTGCTTTGATTTGCATTTCCCTTACACCCAGGAATGATGAGCACGTTTTCATGTGTTTCTCTGCCATTTTTAGCTCTTCTCTGAGATGTCTCCCCTTAGCTCTTTTGCCCACTTGGTGATTGGTTTGTTAGCTTTGGGAGGGGTTAGTTTCTTGAACTCCTTGTATATTTTGGGTATTAGGCTTTTGTCAGATGTATCATTGGTAAAGACCTTCTCTCAGTCTGTTAGCTGTCTTTTTAGTTTAGTAATAAGTTCTTTGCTGTGCAGAAACTTTTTATTTTGATATAATCCCATTTGTCAACTCTCACAACTTCTCTCTATTTGCTGTGCTTCTCAAACTCTTTTCAAAAAGTTTCTGCCCATGCCTATAAGTTCTAGTGTTTCTCTTACTCCTTCTTGTAGTAATTTCAAAGTTTCATGTGTGATATTGAGATCTTTAATCCACTTCAAGTTGATATTCATGCATGGTAACAAACTGGGGTCCACTTTTAGTTTTCTTCATATGAATGACCAGTTTTCCCAACACCCATTATTGAAGAGGCTATCTTTTTTAGGCTCACTCTTCAAATATCAGATAACTGTAAGTGTATGGTTTAATTTCTGGATCTTTTAGTTTGTTCCATTGATTGTTTGAGTCTCTTTTTGTGCCAATACCAAGATGTTTTTATTATTATAGCTCTGTTATAGCTTGAGGTCTGGGATTATGATACTACCAGCATTGGTCTGGAATTGCTCTGGCTATTCAGTCTTACATTGTTCCACATAAATTTTTTGATTGTTTTGTCTTGTTAAAGAACTTCATTGTGATTTTGATGGGAATTGCATTAAATTTGTAGAACATTTTTGGCAATATGACCATTTTCAAAATATGAATTCTGCCTACCCATGAACATGGAAGGTCTTTCCATTTCCTGATTATCATCTTTGATTTTGTTCTTCAAATTTTTAGTTTTTGTTATACAGGTCTTTTATTTCCTTGATTAGGTTTATTGCTAGATACTTTTTTTTGAAGCTATTGAAAATGGAATTGTTTTCCTGATTTCCTCTTTGCTTGTACATTGTTGGTATACAGAAAGGTTACTGAATTTTTTGTTTAATTTTGTATCCTGCTACTTTTCCAAAGTTATTGATCATCTCTACGAGCTTGGGGATGGAGTGTTTTGGGTCCTTTAGAATAGTCATGTTATCTACAAATAAGGATAGTTTTGACTTCTTTCCTTATATGAATTTCTTTTATGTCTTTTTTTCTTGCTTTAATGCTCTGGCTAGGAATTCTGGAACTATATTGAAGAGGAGTAGAAAGAGTGGTTTTGTTTTATTTTTGTTCTGGTACTGGAGGTTGAACCCAGGGCCTTACCCTCTCACTCACGGCTGGTGTTCTATCACTTGAGCCACATCTCTAACCTGGTGTTTTTTACTGGTTAACTAGGGATACAGTGTCATAGACTTTTCTATTCAGGCTGGCTTTGAAATGTGATTATCTCAATCTCAGCATCCAGAGGAGCTATGATTACAGGCGTGAGCCACTGGTGCCTGGTAGACTTTCGTAGTTTTAAGCTACAAAATAACAGAAATTTGTTTGGAGATGACTTGGACACTTGCAAACAAAGGTGATCAATAGATATTGAGTGTTCCTCAATCTCCGCCACACTGCCATTTATACATATGAAAAATCTTCAAGACTGCAAATGTGGTTTTGTGCTGTAGGTTACTACTTTCTTCTATGTATCCCTCCTTCAGTGTTTTTGGGTTATTGTCATTAATAATCAGAGACAGACAGCTGGCACAGAAATATGCATATACATGAATCAGAGACAAATGCTTTTCATGGCTGCCATCATCATACCTAATAATGCCAGAGAAGTAGGTAGAGTGCCCCCCCAATGTGGTTTGTTGTGAGAATATCAGAGGGAAGAGGCTCCTTTCTGCTGGCCACACCTCTGCCCAGGCATACCCAGGCTCCAAGTTGGCCAGGTCCAGCTGTGGGAGTAGGAAGTAGGAGGTGAGCTGGCTCTCCTTGGAGCTCAGTGTCCTCTGATGACTAACATGGCCATCAGACTACTTCAAAGGGAGTACCAGGCAAGAAGTTGTGAGGGTAGGATCACACATTCAGGACTCAGCTGGGCAACACTTGCATCCATTTTGGATACTTGTCAACAGGAAATCAGAATAGTAATTTTAGTCACAAGAAACATGAAACAGAAGGATCTTGGCATCTGGGAACACTGGTAAAGAATTCTGTCTCTCTGAACCTAGGGTTTTATTTGATGTTTCTTAAAAAGAAACCACTTTCTTCATATAGTCCTTCTGTTCTTCAAAGAGTTCAGAATCAGACCGAAAAAGAAAAAAAAACCATAAATAATCCAAAACAAGGCTGTTCTTAATCTTATGAATGTGATCATTTTCCTACTCTTACTATAACTAACATCCTAAGAACCCCTAGAAAGTAATGTCTAGAAAAAGGTAATCGTTGTCCAATTTTATAATAATGAATGTAGCTTTTCCTGGTTAAAAGATTTTAAAAAAATTATTGGTGTTGAAGACATGAGTTACTCACAGGGCCAAAAGTCTCGCCGGTTTTCCATCTGCCTTCTCAGGTGTGGATAGGGTTAGGAGAGGACCTGCAGGGGGCGCTGTGCCCAGTGTCCATATAGAGTTCCTGCCCTGGCATATCTCCTTAAGAGTCCTTCAGCTTTTAGGGATACAGGTGGACCCATTGCAACAATGAGATGTACAAGTCGTTATGTCGAAAACGAACTTTACAACTTTGGTGGGTGGGGGGAGAGGAGGGTTGGGTGGGGGGGGGGGGGGAGGATGAGAAGGGATGGGAAGAGGAAACAAAGGAGGAGGCTACAATGCTTGATAAGAAATGTACTCATTATCTTGCCCATGTAATTGTAACCCCTCTGTACAGTATTTTCACAATTAAAAAAGAAAGAGTCCTTCAGGCCCAGCCCTCCCTCTTCCTCTGCTTGGCTCATGAATAATCATTTCACTGGTTACACATGAAGTTTCGCTCATGGGAAACAAGTATACTCCTGGGCACCTCAGGTTGTCTGTCTGTCTCTTGGTCAGTCTGTCAGACTGTCAGTTGGTCTATTTGTTGATCTTTCTATCTGTTTAAACTTTCATGGCCCTGCCAGGTAGCAGATCAAACTCATGTTGGACCCAGGTATAGACAACAAGGCTGTGACCTAAGAAAAAGTTCCCAGTGGCCTTGTCCACAATGCCATCACACAGGAGACACAGCCCCCCAGGCAGTCCTGGCCTCCAGGTGGGCTAGTAGTTTAAGCCTGATTCCCCCCCAATGGAGTTTTGAGAAACTTTTGCCTGGGTCCCACAGGGGCTGTACTATGGTAAGCCCCACAGGTGCAGATCCCACAGAGGAAGTTAGCTGAGGTCTGGAAGCTGTTCTCATTCATATCCAATGCAGTTCTCTCTTCACTGCCCTTTCCCTTCCCTGTAGTCAGAGAAGCCTCCTCTTCTAATGTTCCCTGAGTACCTGCTATGTTCAGATGCTGGGTGTGAGGACCAGGGGTCACACAGCATGTCCTCCAACCTTGCCAGCCTCCATACCCTCCATCTCCCAAAGACAGCAGGAGTTCTTCCCTGCTGTCCTTGGGCCATTTCACGCATGCCAGAGCTGGGGCTCCCGGAGTGGGTGTAATGTCCATTGTCTAGTCACCTCAGGAAGGTCACACCAAGTAGATCCCAGAGGCTGTTGGAGAAGCCAGCTCTGGGCATACTAAGGCAGGGCAAAATGGCCACAGCAGGAGCTGTACTGCAGGAACATTAGGTGGGAGAAATGGGCTATCCTGGGATGCAGCCTGGGTAGCTCAGACTATTGAGATTTATTTTCCCTAGATGTCATCTGTTGGCTAATAAAGACTGTTGTTTTATACTTGCCATTAAGTTTGGATGGCTACCCAACTGTCCAAAATGCACAGGCCACAGTGTAGAGGGAGGCTGTGTTTGTGGCTAGAGTAGCAGTCATCCACCTAGGGATTTATTCATCAGAGCTGCGCCAGTGTCCGTCTGCCTCCAGGTAGCAGGATGCATAGTAGTCATAGGGCCTGTGCAGGTGGAGTATGTGAACCAAAAGAGAGACTCTAAAAAGAACAAGAATCGTAGCTGGGCACCAGTGGGGTTTATTCATCAGAGCTGTGCCAGTGCCCGGCAGCAGGATGTACAGTAGTCATAAGACCCATGCAGGTGGGGTGTGTGAAGCAAAAGAGAGCCTCTGAAAAGAACAACTTTGGGAGGGGAGTGTAGTCGTGGAGATGGGAGGGAAGGGATGGGAAGGGAAAAACAAAGGAGGAGGCAACAATGCTTGATAAAAAATGTACTCATTACCTTGCTCATGTAACTGAAACTCCTCTGTACGGTATTTTCCCAATAAAAAACTTATTTAAAAAAAAAAGAATTGTAGCCAGGTGCCAGTGGCTCATGCCTGTAATCCTAGCTACTGAGGAGGCTGAGATATGAGGATCGCAATTCAGCCCAGGCAGGAAAGTCTGTGAGACTCTTATCTCCAATAAACACCAGAAAACTGGAACTGGCACTGTGGTTCAAGTGGTAGAGTGCTCACCTTGAGCTGAAAAGCTGAGGGACAGCACCCAGGCCCAGAGTTCAAGCCCCACGACTGACAAAAGATAAAAGAATAAGAATAGTTAAGATCGTAAGTGTGGAGCTGCCACTTTAAAAAAAAAAGGAGTTTCATTTGAATAGGCTGTGTCTTGCTCTTTTGAAAGAGGCAAAAACTTCCTATTGTGGCTGGGCACCAGTGGCTCACACCTATAATCTTAGCTATCTAGGAAGCTAAGCTCTGAGGATTGAGGCTCAAAGCCAGCTCAGGCAGGAAAGTCTGTGAGATTTTTTTTTTTTTTTTT
>NW_012267263.1:1668600-1700009 GCF_000151885.1 Dipodomys ordii
CTCTACCACTGAGCCACCTTCCCAGCCCCACACCCATTCAACTTCTGAGCTCAAAGCCTAGTGTTCCTGGCACTTATGTTCTGCTGAGTCAGAGGGACCCTGGATAACTTGCAGTGTCATACCATTTCAAATATAATTAGGAAGATCTCCTCACATGTGTGTGGGGCGGGGGGGGGGGCGGGGGAGGAGACGGAACATGTACATCTACCTGCAAGCCAGTAGGAGGAACACACACACACACACACACACACACACAGCTTGATGGCCCAATCAAAAGTGAGTACCCAGGGCACAGCCTGGCCAGGGGTGGGGCCCCTCCAGGTCACTTCAGGGTAGGCTGAAGTAGACAGGTATAGTTAGTTCCCCTATTCTTGAAGTTGCTCTCCAATTGGGAGTGCAGCTCTCTAGGACCAGCCACATTCCTGCCTTCTAAGTACTCAGCTCTGAAAGCAAAGTTCTCTCAAAGCCAGTGTGTCCTATGTGCTCTTTGACCCAGTTTCTGAAAGGACCACGACACCAGCCTCCATGCTATGGTCCTCCTACACACCACACCCCTGGAGCTGTAAAGGACCTGCTTCAAGTACATTGTGACCTGTACCTGCCACTTTCTCCTCTTCTACCCTGCCCTGTCCTCCTGGGGCCCACCCAATGGCCCTTTCCCTCTCTGACCTCGCCCAGCCATTTCAGTTTGTCAACAGCAGGCTCTGACTCACCTGATGACGAAGGAGCTCTCCCCGGCACACAGCCTGAGGCCGCCTCGCCTGCACCCAGCTGTGGCCTTGGCCCTGCAGCCCACTCTAGCCTCCCACTCACCCCGAATCTGGCAGGAGGCTGGGAAGCCTCTGCCAGGGCAAATTGGCACAGGGAAGTAGAGATGAGAATTTAATATTTTGCAACTATTACACACATCCAAAGCAATGGAAAGCACCTGCCCTTTGGCACATTGTCCATGGTGAGGAGCATTTGATCTAACCAGGCTGTCACAGGTCCGCTGGACAGCTTGGAGGAAACCGTGATTGGAGCCTGGACATGCCTTGGAGTGGCAAGGGTTAGATCTCTACTAGAGCCCACTGGAGAGCTGCAGAAATGGGCTCTAGTATGGGCATGTTGGAATAGCCCCATGGAAGTCCAATGTACTCCAGGATCGAGGACCCTCCTCGCTGCAGAGTGTGGCTTCTGTGCTAGGTGGAGGCTTAATGGACATCCCTTGGCCCATCATCATCCACCACAAACCAAGGTTGTTTCCTCCAGGCTGTGTGAAAAGAGTGTTTCATTAGAGTAAACGTCCAAATCCTCGTACCACAGCTGCTCTTTTCTTCTGAAGCGAATCAATGGCATTGTGTTTCTAACCGTGAGCTGAGTGGGTGAGTCTGTACCAAGCTCTGCCACAGCCCACCTTCCTTGTACTCCGGTTCTTTACATAGGAAGTCCTTCTATTAGGTGCTCAAAGCTTCCATCCACATAATTCCATCTGTTGACTCTCTTTCCACATTGGCAAGTATTGGCCCCTCTCCTTCCAGATCATCTCTCATCTAAAGCCTTCTAGAGGGGCTCCTGTACCTACATTTTCTTCCCTATGGTCCCTGAGCATGGTTACAAGAATCCTAGCTTTTTTTTTTAACTTTCATTTTGATATAATTTCAGACTTGAGAAAATGTTGTAGAAGAGGGTAGACCACTTCCTGATAGCCTCCAGGCAGAACTCCAATGTGATCGTTTGGCTACATTTCCTTTATCCCTCTCCCTACCACCAAGCCTCCATCCTATCACCAAGAGATACACTTGGAAGCGCATATATTATTTAATATTTTAAAAGTCAGCTGTTGACATGGTATCCCTCACTCCTAAACACTTCAGTGTACATTTCCTAAAAATAAAGATGTCAATCTGATATCTGTTACTATAATAAAATACCAGACATTGAAAAGTTTATAAAGAATAGGAGCTTATTCAGCTCATGCTACTACTGGAGGCTGAGAAATCCAAGAGTCTGGTGCTGGCATCTGGTCAGGGCCTTCTTGCTGCATCACAAGGCAGGAGGCATCACATGGGGCACAGAGCCAGTTTGCCAATTTAGGTCTCTCTTCCTCTTCCTATAAAGCCACTGGTGGCATCATGGTGGTCTCTACCCTGATGGCCTCAATCTCAATTACCTCCCAACGTCTCTAATACTTCACAATACCCCCAGTGCATGACGCTGAGATTCAATTTCTAACACACCAACTTTTTCTTGTGTTTATATGTCAGTACGAAGACTTGGACTCAGGCCCCCAGATTCTTGCATGGCTTTTTCATTCAAGGCCTGACAATCTACCATTTGAGCAACATCTCCACTTGATGCTAATGAATTGGAGATACTAGTCCTCAAACAGCAGCCTCCTGAGTAGTAGGATTACAGCTCCCCCCCCCAACACATGAAAATTAAGTAACACTGCAAACTACAGCAATAGTTCAGGGATAAAAATCAGTATTATTATCTAGATACACATTTTATTCAGTTTGGAACAATTTGTCCTAAAGTGCCCTCTATAGCAAAAGAAAATCCCAAGTTAGGTACTGGTGGCTCCTACCTGTACTCCTACCTACTCAAGAGGCTGAGATCTGATTCAAAGCTAGCCCAGGCAGGAAAGTCCATGAGACTCTTATTTCCAATTAACCACATACACACAAGGTAGAAGCAGACCTGTTGCTCAAGTGGTGGAGCAAAATAGCTCAGGGACAGTGCCTCGGCCCTGAGTTCAAGCCCCAGGAACTGCACACATACACACAAAGATATCCCAGATCATGTAAGGTTTTCAGTCCTCATGTGCCCATAGTATCTGAGTTCAGGGGGATCTTGCTAAGACAATTTCTGTCAGACAATGCTGCTTCTGTGACAAGAAGCCTTCCCTGTTCTGGGAATCTGGAGCAGCCCCATCTCTTGGACACATCTACTTGGCCCTGCAGCTAGTCTGTTCCTCATGCCCCACCCTGCAAGGCTTCCTGCCAGGTATCCAGCCACTGAGCATGGCCATGTCTCTGATCCCTCTGTTTGGACTTCTTTTCTCTATCTGCTCCTTGCTTGTCCTGAGTTCTGGAAGGATAATCAGTCCATTCTCAGGCCCCATACAGAATTTCCCCCAGAACATCTTATTTTCTGCACCTTTCATTGTCTTGTCCTGTCATGCACCTGTTAATTACCTTTAGCCCCTTCCCCTCCAGAAGATCCACCCTAGGAATGCAGGGATCTTGTTTTTACCATGTCCTGAGCACTTAGCATAAATTGTGTCCCGTAGGTAACAGACACATAAGTAAATACATGCAAGTCTTTCAGGGTATTGTGTTGGAGACAATATTCCCTCAGTGCTGTAGATATTTGATTGGCATTGGTAGAAGGCCAATTCCTCCCCTAGACAGCCTTTCAAGTGCCACCCAGGGGTCAAAGCAACTTCTTTGGTTTACTCTACCTTGTAACAGAATTGATTTACTTTTTTTTTTTTTTTTTGGTGCCTGACCTGGGGTTGAACTCAGGGCTTGAGTATGTTCCCTGAGCTTTTTCACTCAAGGCCAGCACCCTCCCACTTGAGCCACAGCTCTACCATCTGAGTTCCTTTACAGCTTTTTGGTAGTTAGCTGGAGATAAGAGTCTCACAGATTTTCCTGCCTAGGCTGGCTTCAAACCACCATCCTCAGACTCAGCTTCCTGAGTAGCTACAATTACAAACATGAGCCACTGGCATCCAGCTTGATTTACCTGTAAAGCGAACATGCCAGATTGTCAGGGCTGTGTGTGAGACTTCTCAGCAGAAAGAAGCACCATCTCGACATGAGGTCATGGTTCAGTAGCACAAGGAACTTGGAGCGCACTTCAGGAGCAGAGATGGCTCCTTTCCCATTAGAAAGACCTTGGGGGCCCCTTGCTGTGGGGAGGTAAGGGGTCGGGGGGGGAGTGGGTGTACCAGTACTAGGACTTGAACTCCTCAAGGCTTGAGTGCTATACTTTAGCTTTTCTACTTCAGGCTGGTGCTCTACCACTTGAACCACAGCTCTACTTCTGGCCTTTTGGTGCTTAATTGGAGATAAGAGTCTCCCAGACTTTTCTGTTCCCACTGGCTTCAAACCATGATATTCAGATCTCAGCCAGTTGAGTAGTTAGGATTATAGATGTGAGCTACTGGCACCAGTCCCTAAATATGTTTTTTTAAGAGGAAATTGGGGGGAGACATTCCCAGTTCTCCAAAACAACAGAAGCTGCTGGGTGTGGCCTACCTTTTAGCATCTACCCAACTCTCATTGTTGAATGGGATACATAAGGAACTCAATGACCTGGACCCCAAATCTCATAGATGTGTACTAGTAGAAGCCAAGCAAAAGGAATATTTGTACCCAGCTAGGCCATGGCCTCAGTGCTCAGGCCGGCCTGGTAGATATGATTGGATGTTAGATGCTGAAAGATTCTAGGTTCAAAGCATCATCCAGGCCTCGGGAGTAAAGATTTCAAGGACCACATGAGATTACAGTAGGTGGGCTTGCTTCCAAGTAGATACTAAGGCCCTCTCTACTTTAGCTGGAACGAGTACTTCCTGAGTCTTCTGAACCCTTTCTCTATCACCCTAGAACCAGGATGCCCATTAAAATGATGTTAAACATGAACAAATAATTGGGAAACCATTCTTTCCCAATGGGGGAGTGATTCAGGCAGCAAGCTGGGGTGAGTGCGGCATCTTCTGCCAGACAGAACTATTGGCACAACTGGCATGGTAATAAGAGAATTTCAGCCTACATTAAGAGAATTCACAGGAAATGTAAGGCTAGACAGGAAACGCTACTAGACAGGAAGTATGGGGTTTTCCAGGAAGTACTGGACTAAATAGGGAATGTAGTACTAGATAAGGAGTATAGGACTAGACAGGAAGTATGGGACTGAGGTGAGCCTTTGGTAAAGGTGAAGCCTTGGACTGAGACCTGGACTTACAGATATATTCCCTCAAGGTAGATTTGGACCAAAGCACAGAGTCAAACATCTCTAGAATACCTGGAACTGTTCTGAGGTCAGGCTGCCTCATGGGCACTATCCGGGGTCTACCTCCTCCTCCTACTCCCACTCCAGCTTTACCTGACCCTGGGAAGACGTGCCAGGCATGTGTTCAGGTAGAGCCACACTACTTCAGTTCCCATCCAGGCTCTGCCACTGACAAGTTCACTGACCTTGGCCAGGTGACCTAAACTCCCTGTAACTCAGTTTCCCAATCTGGAATAATAATGGTGGTTACTTCAAAGGGCTAAAATGAGCTGAGAGGTGCCTAATGGTCATGTCCAGTATTATTTCCCAGGGGGCCCAGAGGAAGGGATGAAGCGGGAAAGACCCCAGAGCACCCGGGGCTCATCATCTCACTTTCCAGAGTGAAGCAGCTTTCTTCCCTGGAATTCCATCATTGAATCTTACTGTGGCCCTTGTGTTCACTGGCGGGGAGACCTTGAGGCAGTCAGTCTTCACAGTAAGTCCCAGGTTTAAGGTGTTGTGTGTGTGTGTGTGTGTGTGTGTGTGTGTGTGTGTGTGTGTATGGATACGTGCATATGTGGTTGTTGTTCTGGTCTTTATTTTGCAAGTCCACTGTGAAATGTCATTAATATTTGTGTGTGTGAGTATTGGGGCAGGGCCTCTTGCTTGTTTTTTTTTTTTTTTCATTCAAGGCTAGTGCTCTACCACTTAGTCCATCATTCCACTTCCAGTATTTTGCTGGTTAATTGGAGACAAGATTCTTGGGAATTGTCTGCCAGAGCTGGTTTCAAACATCAGTTCTCAGATCTCAGCCTCTTGAGTAGTTAGGATTACAGGCCTGAGCCACCTGCTCTTATGATTAAGTTTGATCTTGGTTAGCCACTAGCTATAAGCTAATTATTCCCAATTTGCTTTAAGGAGTTGCGGCCAAGAAGTTATCAGTATTGCCTTCCCCAGAGGAATATGTATGATAAAGTGACAACATACCCAGAAACAAGGGCTTAGAACACTCTAACAAACCTTCTTAGTCATCAACTCCTGAAGGACTGGGAGACATCTCAGGACAGACAGCTTGCAGGAAAGGGAGTCCAAGTAGCAGACGGTACGAGAAGAGATCAGACATTTTGTGCTGCTATTCAACCTCAACACATCCTTTGTGGGTGCATCCAGCAGGGAATTCTTACCACCAGCCGGTGGCTCTATGTCTCCAGAATCCACACTACTCATAAAAGACCTCCTATAATCTTTTTATTTAGTCCTTCTGACAGGTAAGATTGAGTCAGCATTTCAGCTGCCAGCAACAGAAGCCAACTTGGCTAATTTAGTCGGAGAACTTTCTGGAAGGGTGTGCGTAGGGCTCAGGGACAAAAGAGGCAGCTGCTGCCAGTGTTGTGAGAGGCAACTTAGATGTTTTTGCTGGGTCCTGTGAATTAACTAAAAGTTCTCCCACTTTGAATTTGTACCCTTGGATCTGATCCATTCTCTGCTGCAGACAACTTTGCAATCACCAAGAAAGAGCAGATTCATTGATAACCATCTTGGGTGGAAAACAAACTACCCCTCAAACAAGCAATCCCTTTGTATTATCTTAAAGCAAACAGCCCAGAACTCAAGAAACCATCTTGTTCCTCTTCTGTTCCAGTAATAAAGTGATAACAGTTCTCCATATCTCCTCCTGGGACAAAGACTGAGACTGAGCTAATGAGCAACCAAGCTACGCCTGTGACTTGAGGTGGTTTTAACAACGCATCTCAGTCCCTCTCCCCAATTCTCCTTATTTAACCTTATTTAATCAATGCCTGTACCTCTGAAGATGCTTGAAGATGTGCTGTCTTCCCCTGGGTGCCATGTGATCATCTCTTTTCTTTGCCCTTTATTCTTTTATTTGACCTATGATTGACTGGACTTAACTTGGGACTCCTGGACTTTGGGCCTGGAGTCTAAAACCCAGTTTCAGTGATGAGGCAAATGGGTAGCATGACCAAGGAGTGCCCCCATCCCCCTGAAGCTTTAAGGATGCTGCCCTCTGGATGTGCCCTCCTTGCCATGCTGTTCCAGGTAAAACATGCTAGGAAGAGCTTCAGTTGTCCCAGGGCTGCCGGAGGCAGGTGGAGTTGCAAAAGCAGAAGAAACACTGGCAGGCTGCCATACCAAGGGCATCTGTAAGAGCAGTGATGGATTCCTGGATGCTCCAGGCTGGACATTGTTTACTCTGGCAGGGAGCTAAGGTATGTGAAGCTTTTATAGAAAACAAGACAAAAACAGCAAAAAAAAAAAATCACCACAAGTACACTAATCCAAAACCAAAACATGGATAAAAATATTGCATGCATTGGAAAACACTGGGAAATTAGCAATTCTCTCCCTACATTAATGTGTATTTATAATCTCAGGCAAGACCCCAAAGAACCTTTGGAGAAGTTTCAATGAATCCTACAGTATACGTGGAAGAGAAAATGTGGGCTAGCAATGGCAACGCTGCAAAATAAAGGTAAGAACTTGAAAGCATATTCTAAACCTACTAATTAAAACAATGCAGATGACACAAAAAGCTCAGTGGGAACGTGTATCATTCAAATATAAATTCCAGGTGCATTGAGCTGAAGGAGAAAAGCCCCCCATGGTTGGATTACGTGAACAAGTATATTTGAAACTTTGGCCTAGTAAAGTTGTCCTAAATAAGACAAAATATAGGCAGGTAAGTGAGATGGATATATCTACCTCTGAGAGAACTTTTGTATAAGCTCTGAAAGCAAGACATTCAGCAAAATAAAAACATAGGTTTACTAAAAGCCCTGTGTGCAGTGTGGGAGAATGTCTATAGCAGCATTATTCATCATTGCCCCACACAGGGCAAGGTTCAGGTATCCATTAGTAAGATAGGGGCTCAACTGCTGACAATCATAACAGGGATTGTAGAAGCATATGTTAATCACAAGAAGCCAGACACAAATGATGTACACTGTATGATTCTATTCACATTAAGTTCAGAAACAGGCAAAACTAATTTATGGTAGGGGAAAAAAAAAATCTCAGAACAGAGGTCAGTCCTGGGGCAAGAAGGGGAGGGGCAGCCTGGCAAAGAGCAGAGGGGCTTTCTAAAGCCACAGTTACATTGCTTGATAGGGGTGTGGATGGAAGTTGTTCTCTTTGTTCAAAACTTAGCAAATGCCACAGAAATTGGACTAAAAATAAAATTCACATGATCATCTCAATTGATGTAGAAAAATCTGACAAATTTCAACATACTTTTAGGATAAAAGCCCTGCAAAAGCTAGGAATAGAAGGGACATACTTGAATTTAACAAAGGCTCTATGTGACAAACTTACAACAAACATCATAAAAAGGGAAAAACTGAAATAATTCCCCTAAAATCAGGGATGAGGCAAGACTGTCTACTCTCTGCTCTTATTCAATGTGGTACACATATAATCATGGACATATAAATACCTAATACACATATATGTACAAAATACATATGTATATACATGTGTCTATATGTATATATGTGTACATATCCATATACGTAATTATATGTACATAGAACACAAATCACAGGGACTGCATAGGAGGAGAAGAGGGAAGGGGTAAGGAGGGAAGGAAAAAGAAAATGAGGGGGTAAATAATTTTGGAATAAATACACTAAATATTTATGGAAAAAGTCATAAGGAACTTCAGTGAAAGCTGTTGATCAATAAGGGAATAAGGGCAGGGAAAGAAAACTAGAATCTGTCAATGGGGTGTATGAGAATTAAAAGAAGGGGGTTGGATTAGCAAGGAGGATGAAGGATTTTGAGTAATAGTGAAAACAGGTTTACAATTATGAAAATAGAACAATGAAGCCATTGAAATTGTTTTGGGACAGAGTACAGGAAGAGTGATAGAGGGTAAGATTGAAATACATTGTAAACTTGTGTGAAAATTTAACAATGAACTCATTCCCCCATAACTAAACTAATATATTTAAAAAACCACAAATGCATGTATTTGCTAATGTTACCTATGACAAAAAATTTTAAATGAATGGCATGTATGCTGGAAATTTAGAAAGAATGTTACTAGTAATTTCAACTTTGAAATGCACCAAAACAGCTGGGTGCTAGTGGCTCATGCCTGTAATCCTAGCTACTCAGGAGCCTGTAATCTGAGGATCATGTAAGTACATAAGACTCGTTTCTCTAATTAACTACCAAACAAACTAGAAGTAGAGCTGTAGCTTGAGTGGTAGAGTGCTAGTTTTGATCAGCAAAGCTCAGAAACAGTGCCCAAGCCCTGAGTTCACGCCCTACGACTGGCATAAAAAAGAAATGCACCAAAACAAACAAAGCTGTCTAATGGCTGGATGTGGGATGTCAGCATAGTAAAATGCTCAAGATCAAATTAGAGGATAGGCAGTAGGCATGTAGGCAGTGGAGAGCACACAGGTGTACACAGGTTCTGTCAAATCCTATCTACTTCCCTGTATGCTGGAAACTTTTTATAATGTCAGGGAAAAGGTTAAACAACAGATGAAAAGATGGATCAATGTGGCACAGAAGACTTTCGTTTGGAATAGATCTGATCAATATAAAAAGGAAAAACTCCATTAAAAACCTATAGCCCTGCCAACCATGTCTGAGAAGCTTGTCACACTACTGCAGAGACATGCAAGTATAATTAGTACCATCATTCCATCATCATCCACCAGCATATGGCTGACACTGGTGTCAGCGGTCCATCACAGGCAGGTGTCCATAGGATGCTACTGGTGTGGCATGTGCACCTGGCACTATCTTCCACAGCTGGTGAAGTGATACCCCTACCTTCCCAAACCACCACCGGGGCCAGATGCCTGTGAGCAAACTTACACCTGTTTTCTGGCTCTCATTGCACTGGTTAGTATGAAGTGGAGCTATTCTACAAAGATCTATGGCTTATTAAGAACCACCTAGAGCTTTTATAGAGGATGTAAATACACACACACATAGAGTGCAGATAAAGGAGTCTGGAAAGATCTAGATTCCTATTTGGGTGAAGAGGGAGGATTGAAGGGTGGCAGCCAAAACAACTTGATCTGAAATAAACCTAATTTGAAATAAATTAGTTAATAAAATTTACAAGGTCATGTTTATGAATTGCTCAATTAAGAGCACAAACGGGTTCCAAAACAAAAGCTCAGCACTTTCTTCATATCTGATTCAGAGCCAAAGCATTGAATCATGCTCACTTACCAGGACCTAACAACTTGTATCCCCAAGCTGGGTCTTATCACCAGCACCCCTGATTCAATCCATACCCACCTGCAACGCTCAATCCTCTCAGAGGATGGGGGCTGTGATCAACCCACATTCAGAGGCACTTGTGCCAGGTACTTGGGGATGGCCCTTGGGCTCTGAGCAGGTGTTATAGTGTCCAATCAGGTTTCTCTGAGGTGAGGAGAGTGGGTGGGGTCAACAGTGCCCAGTGGGCTCTCTAGCCCCCGTTCACTTCTTTCCCCCCACCAGCCTTACATGCCAGTGCTGTCATACTTAACTCTCCGGGCTGGACACCTGGCATTAGCCACACAGCCACCTCAAAACAGAAAAGCATTGTTGGCTTTTAAAGTGTAGGACATGAACTCTTCTTCAAGCTAGAAGTTACCTGCCTTATACTAATACATCCTGACCCATCAAGGGCAGATGTTATTTATCTGTACCTAACTTTAGCCATTTCTGGACCATTTGTGAAAACAAACCAAACAGCTCACCAAAACTAGTTGAAAGTTTTATTTATATAAAATTCATTAGGAACATAAAAGATCGAGTTTCTTAAAAAAAATCTGCAGTTATTTACAGCAGTATTGCACAAGTAAAGTGGCAATTACCCTGTCAAAATTCGTCAGTGCAAAACACAAGGAAGCCAGGGAAACTGCAATATAGACGCTACATATGCTGGGTCATGAGAAACACATCAGTGATGGGGTCAGTATAGACAGATCAGTGCTATTTATAATGGGTACCTGACAAGTTTAGATACAGTAACCAGTGGTCATAGAACCTGGACACAACATCTATGCAAAACTCCTAAAGGCTGAAATCCCCACATAAAAGTAGTCAAGTTCCTTAGCTGGGAGCTTGAGGGTGCTTCTTGAACACAATGTTGTGTAGGGTGAACCCCAGCTGCTTTAGCGTCATATGTGGACACAGCCCTGCACACCTGTGCTGAGCGGACACACACAGGCACCAGGCTAAAACAGTAGGGAGGACAGGGCATCTGTGAGAACTCACTCCAAGTCCCTGGAGCTTCCATGAACTTTCAACCTTAACCTCTTTCCCCCCCAGGGTCGGGGAGCTAACTTTGTCAAAGGGAATGGGCTGGAAAGAGGGTGTGTGCCTAAAGAAGCAGACTGACCAAATGCAGTGACTAAGGGTGGGAGCTGTGGACAATTAGCTCCTGGAGACCAATAATTAAGTCCATATTTCAAGGCACAGGAAAGCCACATGGTGAATGGTGAAAAAAAAATTCTCCATTTTTCACCAGATGCTGAAGGGATCTAATGATGTTCCTGTCCCTTTGTCCACCCTGGTCCTTCTGAGATGGAACATTTTTATTTTTCTCAACATTGAGTCATCAGGGATAAATTGTCAATGGAACAACCTTTCTCATTGGTCAATCATATCGCTTTTTTAAAAAGACATACCCTGGAGTTAGCAAATTCACTTGATAAGCTAGCTACTTTGGAAAAAACAGGTTGTTGGGCATTATTTTCAGAAGAAAATCTTATATAGCCTGTTGGACTTACAGTTTCTCATTGATATCTAAAGACAAATTTCATCCAAAGGGCACAAAATCTCAAGAACTGAATGACAGGAGGAATGGGAGCTGGAGACCTCTCCAGGGAGACCAAGTTATCCCCCCAGAGCTGGCAAGGTCACTACCTCCCATCTTGGGAGTGGAAGCAATTCATGGGATGGCAAGGCTGTGAGGAACAGGATGTCAACACTTTCAAGAACTTAAAGACATTAAATAAGCAGAAAATAAATATACAATATTTTTACAAGTTACAGCATTATGAAACAGTAGGACACATTACATAGAAAAAGAATCTACATTATTTACAGTCTTCGATTTTGGAAAGTTTAAAAAACAGTGATTTTCTTTTACTCTATTATGCTGTACACAATTTTACAAGAAAAGTACAGGAGACACAATTGCACAGACATTTGGCTCAGTTGGTAAGTAAAATATGACCTCCTAGTCTAATAAATAGATATATACAATATTAGGAAGGGAAAACAAGGAGAAATTGCAAGTGTATTTTAAAAAATTAATGACTTTTAGGCTGTTTTCTCCAAAAGCACCTCCCTTCCCCTCTCCTGCCCCCAATTCTCCATTAACTATCTTTGGGGAAGGGAATCCGAGGTCTTCTCAAGAAGTCATTGTATATTTATTGCATTCTCAGTATGAAGTTACAGGACACTTTTTACAAACCTCACATTCGAGAGAGGTTGTCAAGGCACAAAACCCGCATTGTTTTTGTTTTCTTATTTTTAAGGGGATCTAGTTCTTGTTCTAAAAAAAAAAAATTAAAACTAAGTAGAAAGTACAAGGCATACCGAGTAGGTGGGCATGCTTTCGGCAGGGAGGCATTTAATAAACAGATACAGTACAGAGACATCCAGTCATCTCTAAATTCTGGCACCAGCACTGGGGTCTTTAATACTTCCGTAATTCATAGAATTCCTCATTTCCCACCAGCTGCTGCTTCCCGGCCAGGAAGCTAAAGGTAAGCACGCAAGGGTGGCACATGCACCCAAGCACCTGGCATGGAGAGCCACCAGCAGCCACCCAGGCTGCATGCACTCCCAGGGAGGTCAGATCTGAAGAAAAGTAAAGTGCTCCAGTCAGAGAGACTGGCACATGAGCACGGAGGTCCTAGGAGGGGGATGGCCCAGAACCAAATACATCTTTGGTGTGTGTGTGTGTGTGTGTGTGTGTGTGTATGTGTGTGGTGTGTGTGTGTGTGTCTAGCAGGGCCACGGCTGTAATCCTAACACAACTCTACAACTGTGGGCTGCATGGGACCCCATAAGTGGGTTCAAGACACATCCAATACACAAGCTGAGCTCCAACACAGCTTTCAAAGTATTCAAAAACCCCAAGAAGATCCTAGGGGAAAGAGAAGTTTAAAGAAGGAAGACTATTTAGAATCAAATGATTTCTACCTAAAGGAAAAAGCAGAGACAATATATACATACATACATACATATATATATATATACACACACATATATACATATAAACTTATAAAGATACAAACAAATGGAATTCCACTTAACTTACTAACGTGAAAACACTGATCTTCTATGGGGCAAAAGTACAATTGTTGTTGGCAATGCTGACTTGCTTGACATCTCATGTATTTCTTTTAGAAAGTTGGTTAATCACTAGTTTTCAAAGATAACAAATTACAGGGTTCAAGCTTCCCCTCTTCCTCCTGTTGCTGCTGCTCTCTCATCTGTGTTTGTCTTGGGTCTCCCCGATTGTTTATTTGCTTTTCTATTGTTTTATTTTGGGTGGTGACTGGAATTGAACACAAGGCTACACATATACTAGGAGAGCAGAAGGCAAGCATTCCACTACAGGCTACTCCCCCAGCCCTGCTTGCTTTTGAAATGACTGCGGACTGTAGACTTCCTGTGCACATGATCCTAAGGGGGTATGAAAGAGCTCCCCATGGAGTTAAGAGGCCCAGTAGTCTGATTAAGAAGATGGGAACACAAACAACCATCTTTCAGCAGGCTGAAAGGAGCATTCTAGACTCTGCCTAATGGAGCTGGTTTGATGATGCTGATCAAAATAAAGGGCAGCCTCTATTTCAAAGTGGGCTGACAGGAGTGGGGAGGAAGTGCAGGTTTCACAGGTCTGAAGGCTGAGCTGGATTAAAATCCAGGATGCCTGGAAAAGGGCCATCATTATTAGTCTGTGGCTTGGGCCAGTCTCTACAAGGGCACAGCATGGACACAGCAGCACAGGGAATGGTGACCATCTGGGACTTGATGCAGTGTCCCTATGCCAGTGAGAAACCTGCAACCAGAAGAGCCGACAGCTCCCAAGGGCTGACACTCCTGTTCAGAATACTAAACAAAAGCCCATCAGAAAAAAGCAAAGCCATCAGGCACTTCCCACTGGACAGCTACTAACAAATCCATGGAACTGGAATGATCTTGCTCCAAACAATGTATCTCAAGACAGGCCCAAAGTGTTCCCAAAGGAGCTCAGCAAAAACAATTTGAAGTTTTACCACCAAGGCAACTGAAGTTAAGTAGGTAATTAAATATTTACAAAACAGGGGTGATAAATGAAACAACAGTCTTTGCCCCTTTAATTCATTCATTTCATAAGAACTCTTTTGGTATTAATAATAATTAAAAAAAGAAAGCTCAAAGAGGCAATGGCAGGGAAGGGAGGGTGATATCTACCTCTCCCTGTTTAAAAATTCTGTACAGTATTCTCTAAAAATAAACTAAGGCAGCTTTATAAATTAGCTGGCTCAGTTTCCACTGCAGGGCTAACATAATCCTCTGAGAGTAGGCAATAGGTCCTTAAATTTTTAGTACAAAAATTATTCACAAAGTTTCCATTTCCTTCTGGGGAAAAAAACCCCCACAAAACCAAACTGTTATTAGAGATGGAAAACCCCCCAACATGTAAACACCATTCTGGTACATAATCCTGCTCCAAAGAACCATGATTTGTACATTAAAAAAGAGAAGAATCCTCCTCCATTTACATTCACAACTAACTTCCCATGGAAATTCTGCCTGGGGTGACCAACAGGAAGATCCAAGTTCACATCCAACATGGTGCAGTGTCTTCTGAGCATGTGGCCTGCCCTCAGCCGCTGCAAGGTGATGGCAGCACAAGACCAAGAGACCGCACGCAGTACTGGGGCTTGTCAGCTGAACAAGCGCAATGTCTGCAATGGCTTGGCTTTGCAGAGACTCCGTCAATGCATTCTCCACACCAGGCGAATGATGTAACGTAACAGCCGTAAGATAACCATTTGGGGTTGGTCTTCGGCTGCTTGGTAATTATTCAAAAATACCTGCAACAATAAAAGCAAGGCTTTTTAGTTCATCCCTGAGGTTTGTGTTTTATTGGGGGTGGGGGGGAGAGGGAAAAGAGGGTAGGTCGTGGGGATTGAACTCAGAACTTGGCCTGGGCGCTGTCCCTGATCTCTTTTGTTCAAGGCTAGCACTCTACCACTGGGAAGCACAGCTCTACTTCCGGTTTTCTGGTGATTAATTGGAGATAAGAGTCCCGTGGACTTTCTTACCCACGCTGGCTTTGAACTCAGATCCTCAGATCAAGCTAGGATTACAACTGTGATCCTCAGAACTCAGCCTCAACTGCTACAGAAGGTACCTCTTCAAGAGCACCTGTATTCTCCATAGCAAGCAGAACTCATTTCCATCTCCCCTGCCAAAGGAGGTAGGTAGTCCTTGCATAAAGGACAAGCATGCTAAATGACTCCTTCCAACAGGGGTAATGTTGGTAAATCTCAAGAAAAAAAAAATCCTTGAACGTCAGTATTTCAGATGGCATATTATTCAGTGGGTGCCAGACAAAAAAGCCCTCAGGAGGACTGGCGTGTGTCCCATGTGGAGGGACAGGAATAAGGGTGGGGGCAGGGGCAAGAATGAACTTGGTAGGCATGAAAGAACTGTGCTCTATCCATGTTCATTGACAGAAGGTATGTTTCAGACTAGCTCAAGGGTGAATTTCTGGTAGCTGTAAATTTATTTGAGCAACTAGTGGTTTGGGGGTAATTTGCCCTAAAAAGCTAAATAAGTAATGCAGTGACTGCCATTGTACCTCAGAGTGCTCTGGGTTACTGGGCTGGATAAAACGCTATGAATATGAAGTGTGCTCCCTGTATGTACACACACAGAGACACACACACACACACACACACATGCACACCTGAGTCAACACCCTCTCCCACAGGGGGCCTGGGAAGGAAAGAGCAGGGAAAAGAACATAAAAAATGCCTCTCTGATAGGGGTCTGGTGACTCAGGCCTGTAATCCTAGATACTCAGGAAGTCATCTGAGGATCTCTGTTCAAGGCCAGTCTGGGCAGGAATCAGTAAGATTCTTATCTCTAACCAGCAAAAAGCCAAAAGTAGAGCCGTGGATCAAGTGGTAGACTGCCAGTCTTGAGTAGATAGACTAAGGGACAGTGCCCAGGCCCTGAATTCAAGCTGGTGTATCAGCACACAACACACAGCACACATACAAATGCACACATGGCATGTGTGCAAGTGTTCTTTATGGCAAACTGAGAGAAACTGTTCAAGGGAAATCCCAGAGTTCAATGGTTTCAGAACCTCTAGGTTGGAGCTCATTCCGCAGGGCAGTACAAGGTGTCTAAGTTCAGAGCAATGGAAGAAGGCAAGAGAAGCATCTGCCTCACTGCTCTGGGCCACATTCTGTCTGTCCTCCACACACAGCCCGGCAGAGTGATAAATACTCCCAAGGCACCTCCCAGGGAACTAGTGGCAGTGACATCTGTCTCCTCTCATACCCCAAATATCCCCACCAGCACCAGCTACAAGGGGCCTCCCCTTTGGCTCTCAAGCGCTAATTAGACATTGGGGGCTGTGATAAGGCCAGGGCATTTCCTTCCATGCAAGATAGGAGGAAATGGGCTTTATGTCAAGGATCCCTGTAGCAGCGCTCCGTAACCACAGGTTGCGATGTTTATCCACTTTTACACACAAGATTGCTTTGTTTTGATTTAACTTTCAAAATTACTTTGCTCCTTCTGGGTGAGAGTAATTTAGGGGAAGGTTAATTTTGGCATAGACTAATATTAATAGGTTGAAAGAGCCTTATTCAAAATAAAACCACAACTTAGTAAAATGAAGAAAGTGTCTCATGTAATAGACCAGGCTGCCATCAATCCAAGGTGGGAAGCCTCATGTCGGCCTGAGCCATCGCTGCCATCAGTGTGACCAGAGAATGGAGCTGACCAGGTGCGGACAGAGGAACACCAGCCAAAGAATAGGACCATCTGAGGGCTATACTAGGAAGCTTCAAATTCCAGTACTGGCAATGTCTGAGGACAAAAACATCTTATGCCCCCACCTCTGAGGACAGTAGGAGGACAATGGCGATGTACCAGCAAACGTCACACACATACAAAAAGTATTCAACCTTCATGCTAGGGAGCAGAGGTGGGGAAGGTGGGGTTACTTGGTCCCAGAGTAGCAAGCAAGGCAGCAGTCTTGCTAGGCTCAGGGATGCTACCCACTCAGGCCATAGGCACAGCAGCACTGAACATTAGTGAACAATTGCTTCTGGGAAACATTCAACAGAGGAAGCTGTTTGCACTGATTCCAAGAGCTGTGCCAGCCCAGAAAGTCCTTGACAGCTGGCACAGCGGCTGAAGCTGTTGCTGGCTCAGGGCATATGGCCCACACTGTAGCCAACAGCTGGAGGACAATTGTTCTGCTTCAGCAGGCTCACCACCCTGATACCTGTGGTCCATAATCAGTGGGGGGAGGGGCATGCAAGGGGAGGGCAGCACCACACAAACTGAGCTGAAGGGTGAGGATGAGGTCCCAGGACCTAACATCTGGGACCCTGTAGATGGCCAACAGTGGTGACTAGTGCAAGTTAGGTCCAGGAAAGCTTTCTGTGATGCCCTTGTGAGGACCTACAGCTATGACTGAGCCTTTGGCTTTGGGCTCAGACCAAGACTCCAAGACAGGGAGCTCAGTGAGCAAGGAGCCCAGCAACATATCTAGGATGGACTATGCAAAGAGTTAAACTTTAAAATAAGAAGCACCTTGACAAGTAGAAAGTCATCCATTGAACAGTGCAGTGGTGGAAATGGAGCTGTGACTCAAGTGGTAGCCTTGAGTATGAAAGCTCAGGCAGGGACAGTACCCAGGCCCAAAGGATAGCCACAAAAGCAAAGCAAAACAAAACAAAGACCAGTGCAATAGTAAGACTGACCTAGGTACTGTTTGCTGTATGTTTTAGGCTGGCACCTGATGCAGACCTAGCACAGTCACCTAAGTATACTACAAAGCCACAGTGGCTGGCCTACGTTAAACATCTGTCTGCACTGGTGGCTGTCACTTCGGACTCCAATAGGTATAGGTGTGTATGGAGGGCTTATCTCAGTCCCTCCTCTCCTCTATTGGCCAATGGGGATTGTCTTTCCTGATTAAAGCACTTAAAATGAAAAACATAAAAGTACAGCCAGGAAAGATATCTCCCATCTTGCCTGATACTTCTGTATGTCCCCTCTAATTTATATGAGCCCCAGTACCTCAGCAAGGGGAAATGAGGTCTCTAGGAAGGTGATTGAGATGGGTCTGAACCCGAGGTATGCTTATAAGAGATTAGGACAAGGACACATTAGAGGGGTGACTATGTGCAGATACATGGGAAGAGCACCTATGGGTCAAGGGACAAGAGCCTCAGGAGAAACCAATACTATTACCACTGGGTCTTGGACTTGTGGCCTCCAGAACTTCAGAGAAAACCTCTTGCTGTTGAAGGTACCCCCTCCATGGCAAACCTACCATTCACGTTGACCACTCTCAACCCTTTGCCCTTCTTCTAAATGAAAAGAACACTTCCTAAGTCAGAGTTGGGTAACTCTGCTTCAGTCTAAATTGCAAAAACACTTAAGTGATCTATTACAATGATGCATTGGAGCCAAGGGGACAATTTAAAAAACCAAACCTGCTATTATGTACAAACAATTTATGGGACCTTGTTGCAGTCTCTCTCTCTCTCTCTCTCTCTCTCTCTCTCACACACACACACACACACACACACACACAGTTCAAATGTCCCAACAGCAGTACCTACAATGTCCTTTTATCTCTAGGAGCTACATGTGGGCTGCATCCTTTGGGTCACAAGACTTGTACACTGTGCCAGATGCCCAGAGATGAGCCCTTCAATGCTCACAGCATGACTCCCTAGGAGCCAGTCACTGGCAGTTTCCGCCCCTGTATGAGCCAGAGCCCTGGCTGTCTTATACCACAGTAGGGGCCCATTTCACAGCATGCATCGGTGTCCTCACCAGGCCTGCCCAAGAAAATAAACCAGATAATAGGTCAGGATAATACACAAGTCAGGAAGGCCCCAGCGCCAACCCCAGGCTGAGCCCAAAGTAAATTTAGGATGAGAACAACCTGGAGGAAGGAGGAAAGAAAGGTAGTCCAGGTAGAGACCCTGGTGAGCAGAGGCAGGACAGCTCAGTGGAGGATTTTGCTCAATTAGGGCAAACAGGCAAGGGCTGTGTAGTGAAGAAGCATAGAATAAACTATGTAAAACAATTGTGAGCTGCAGGATTCGGGGGTGGTGGGGCAGTCTCCATGTTTCTCTGCAGTAGACTTAGCCACCCTTCCCTGAAGACATGTGGCAGTGTCAGAGGAACAGGACAGGGACTTCTGGACAGCTCCTATACAGGACACCAGGAGACATGGGCTCACTGGGTGCTTATGTAGAAGGGCTGGGCTAAGAGAATGCCCGAGGGTGGGGCTGACTTACAAGACTGGTAGCAGCCAGTACAGCAGAGACCACTAAGGGTAGAATCAGAGTGAGAATGCTGGAAACTATGACCACCAAAGCGTCAGATACCCCATGTGGGGCTGGGCGGGACTGCACATAGATAGCCACAAGCTACCACTGCAGTCAGAACACTAGGACCACCTTCAAGTTTACATATGGGTCAACTGTGCCAATATCCAAAATAATCACAGCAAAACAGGGCTTTCTTGCTCCTCCCAAGGAAAGGGTGCTTAGAAACAAAAAGATACCTGACCTCCGGGTGCCCAGGGGGCCTGGTCAGGCGGACCACAAAACACCAGCAGAATGCAGCTTTCCTTAGAGCAAAAAGAGCTTTGCTCAAGTTTGAGGACAGAATCACACATGGCTATTGCTGGATGAAATGGCTTAGCACAAGCTTTTGAGCCTTCAAAACATCCCATGAGCCAATATAGTTCTCCCACAGTAGCTAGAAGTGGCAGAGAAAGATGGTGGTGGCTGGGAAGGTGGCTCAGTGGTAGAGTGCTTGCCTTGCATGCATAAGGCCCTGGGTTCCATTCCTCAGCACCATATAAGCAGAAAAAGCTGGAAGTGGTGCTGTGGCTCAAGTGGTAGAGTGCTAGCCTTCAGCTGAAGAGCTGAGGGACAGTGCCCAGGCCCAGAGTTCAGGCCCCACGAGTGGTAGAGTGCTAGCCTTGAGCTGAAGAGCTGAGGGACAGTGCCCAGGCCCAGAGTTCAGGCCCCACGACTGACACCCAAGTATCCACTCCAGTAATTCAGATCAGATTTTAGTCAGCAAAGAGTACAAATCCACCAACCTGTGCTCCAAAGGCCAGAATCTATCTGGCCAAACTCAATAAACATAGCGCGCGCGCACGCGCGCACGCACGCACGCACGCACGCACGCACGCACACACACACACACACACACACACACACACACACACACACACACACACACACAGAGAGATGGTGGTAAGGCCAGCACAGGTACCCTGGAGATGACAAGCCTTACTAAGAGCACATATATCACCTAGACACACACACACACACACACACAGATAGTGGTAAGGCCAGCACAGGTACCCTGGAGATGACAAGCCTTACTAAGAGCACATATATCACCTAGCGGTCACCCACAAGCTCCCAGAATGGAAAAAAACAATATGAACGTTGGCATGTCAAACACAGGATAGCAGCTCAGAGGTAACTCAGGAGTGAACATGACCTTCTTTCATACCATGTGCCAGAGCCTAGGAAGAGCCTGTTACTGCTCAAGGCTGAAGGGAAACCTTGCTTTCAGAACAAATGAAGTCCCAGAATTAGCTTGTGGAGTGAGAATGGATACCCAAGTATCCACTCCAGTAATTCAGATCAGATTTTAGTCAGCAAAGAGTACCAATCCACCAACCTGTGCATCTGTCTGGCCAAACTCAATAAACACAGTACGTACACACACATACACACACACACACACACACACACACACACACACACAGCAAAGTGGAGAGACTTGTGTAAAAAACATGGCTATTTTGAGTTGGCATTGGACAGAAATTAACGTTTCTTCTAGAAACGTTAAACTTAATTTTTCTCATTTGTATAAGGGTAAATGCACGGCTTGCCTTGAGCTGCAGAGTGCAGGGACAGCTCCCAAGCCCAGAGTTCAAGTCCCACAACTGACCAAAAAAAATAAAAATAAAAAAAAATTAATATATTTGCCAGAAGAGTTCTCCACACCCTGTTCAGGCCACTAAGAATTCAACCCCTGCCTGGATGGTATTTTTATCCTGCCTCCTGCTCCCATGAGCACCAGGAGGTAGAGAATAACTATTGACTTATCTTGAAGGACAGAGGTACACCACCACCATCTACATGGCCCTGACTGAGCAATCCCATAAATGTCATGGCAACCAGGAAAGACAGAAGAGGCCTACTGGTGATGAGCACAGTGTGGACCCACTCTCACTTTCAGACAAGAACCAGAGTGAGTGTCTCAGCTCAAGTTTCTATGACGATTCCTGTCCTCTGCTGGCTGCTCTCAGGATAGATCAATCCATCCATAGTGCTGCCCAAAGAACAAATTCACTTTCCATTTGTCATCGAGGTCACAAGAACATTTACCTAGTTTGTGTGTGACAGTGTAGATGTCACAACTACTGGGTAAAAGGTGCCAGAGGGGCATCTGGTAGTATACTGTATCTAAAATTCAGGGGAGAATTCTCCTCAAGCATAGCAGGCAAACAGAGTTGTAGCTGATCTGCTCTGGTCAAACTGGCATCAAAAGTCACACAAAACTATATTTTTAGCAGATGCTAGTGGCTCATGCCTGTAATCCTACCTACTCAGGAGGCAGCCAGCCCAGGAAGAAAAGTCTTTAAGTCTCTTAAGCCAATTTGCCACCAGAAAACCAGAAGTGGCACTCTGGTTCAAAGTGGTAAAGGGTCCCTTGAGCAAAAGAGCTCAGGGACAGCACCCAGACCCCGCGTTCAAGCCACACAACTGACAACAAACAAACAAAACCCTCCTGCACTTTCATGAACAAAGCTTTTTTTCTCTCTTCAATGCATTGTTTCAAAGCAATGATTTATAGTAAGGCCTTTTGTGAGACAATCATTTTTCCAGGTCAAAGGTACTAATGAAGGGTGGTCTCCAACTCTTTGGGCCCCAGGACTGATTCTAGCTGGAGTAAACTGCTCTTCAAGTTTGCCCTGTCCTATGGCCAGCCACAGAAAAGCCAGAGACTGTTCATGTCTCCAGTGTGCAGCACAGCAAATGAAATGATCCATTCACAGCAGGAACACACTGTTCCGAAATGCCCCAGTCTCAGAAAATTGCTAAGTGAGACGTAACATTTTAACCACAACTAAAAACCTCTCTACTCTGGTTCAGCTAGTAGAAGTCTAACAAAGGGTGATGCAAGAGGCTTATTATTTCTGTATAACTGCAGAAGGGCTAAGCCATCCTTTGCATCTTCATTTCCTCCTCCAGATATTAAAAAAAAAAAAAAAAAAGAACCCAGGAGACCTCAGTAAAGTCCCCTCTGGGTACCTGCATCTCTTGGTTACATGTTAATAGTTCGTGGTCCCGTAACTTCTGGGCAGCCCTGCAGGTGTGGCACCTGCCAGATGACAAGCTCTCACACGTGGTGCAGATGAACACAAGTGCGTCTAGCCTGGTGCCCAGCCAGCCATTTGCACACACCCCAGTACCTCAGCCTCCTCTCACATTTGCGTATACTCAGATTTGCACACACCCCAGTACCTCAGCCTCCTCTCACATTTGCGTATACTCAGACAGTGAACATACACTTGTTTCAAAAGCACTTCTGGCACATTCAGCACACAGGTAAACAGAGTTCCTGGCAGAGTTTCTAAATGCTGAGAATTGACCAGGAAATGTTTCAGTTATAACTCAATGTGGCAGGATTGTAATGACGAACCCCCCTCCCCACCCCCCCGCCCAGACTTTGTAGCTTTATTACTAAATATTCTCCTCAAATCTTTACTATTAAGGGTCAGACCAAAAGAATGAGCATAATGAAGAACAAGTAGGGCCAGGGTTGTCGCCCCCAAATGCCCATTATCCTCTGTTACGTGTTTTCCTGAGAGATCCTACTCTGTCCTTAGCAAGTAACAGAAAGCCCTATTTGCGAAAGAGGTCCTGAGTAGGTGAGATATCATGGGTGCCCACCACTAATCCCAGACATGATTGTTAGGAAGTGGCTTTGCATTGGGTTTTAGGTGACTTCCACACCTTCTAAGGCCACATGGTTTCTGTTTGTGCCTTGTGTGAATGACCAAGTAGTGACACTTTGGTTTCTCCCCTGCATTAGGCTTGCACAGTGATGGATCACTTTCTGAAAGTGGAAGTCACCTAAAACCCAATGCCAAGCCACTTCCTAACAATCATGTCTGGGAGAAGTGGTGGGCACCCATGTTATCTCACCTACTATTTGTTCTAGGAAGTCACGCAAACAAAGTCTCGGCCAGCTCACCATGTCATGAGTTAGAATTTCATATTTGATATTTAAAATTTTAATTATGTTTTTCACAGGCAATAAAAGAAAGCAGTTTACTTTATTAGTACACTTCAACATCCAGTTAATGAAGGCCTCCGAAGCATACTGCCTTGAGGGCACCCATCTCTAGGTTTGTCAAAGGTATGATTACACAGCAAGCTACAATTTGGGCCTCTCCATTGTACATAACTTAGAGAGCACCCTTCATTTCTAAAAACACAAATCAGACAGCACAGGGGGTTCCCTTCTTCAGAAGGAGGGGGACATAAAGATATTAAATTAATGAGAGAATCAGAAAATGCTAATGTATGGACACTTCAATTAAACTGCTCCAGCAAAGTGAGCTGGTGGGTCACCTTTCCCACTCTGTCTGATTCAAGTCTGCTTTGGTTTACAGGCACTGCAGTCAATTCATGTCTGCACATGCCCAGCACAGAACAGGAAGTAGACAGTGTAAATTTAAAAATGCCCTTTTCCCATGCCCTAACAATAAAAGGGTTTTCATTCATCTTAGCTCCCTGTGTGCCTGTCCACTGCAAGTCATCCACCACCAGGACATTCCCCAAGTCACTGCACACCAAAAGTCACTGTACACTCAAAGTGTGTAGTGACTCAGGCTGGATGACTTGACTGAAGCCCGGAAGGAGCCACAAGAGGTGGCCAATCCCAGCTTCAGCACTTAGAATGGGGAGGGGCAGTACAGGTTGCAGAACTGGTCCAGTGACTATAAGAACAAGTATCTTCCCCTACTGAAAGCCAGCAGGCCCTTTCCTATCTTGGACTGCAGTCCCAGCCCATGGCAAAGATACCCACTCAAGCAGATATGCACATCTATAACCAGAAGGCCACGAATTGCCCTTGCTGGCATCCAACCAGGCACTGGCACAGCCTCTGTGCCTTGGAGGAAACTGGTGAAGAGAGAACAAGACAGCAGGTCTTATGTTGTGGCATCTATCCATCCATGAGGATGAGGAGGCTGCAGGTACAGGCTGCTGAGACACAAAAGACATTCAGCTAAATGCAGCACGGTACTCATCATACACTGCTGAAAATGAATTGTACAACTTGTGGGTAGAGATAGGAGAAAGTGAAGGAAGGAGTGTCATTTTCCAAGAATAAATGTCTTCATTACCTGACTTATGACACTGTAACCTCTCTGTGTATCACTTTTACAATAACTAAAAAAAAAAAACTTAAAAAAATAAATAAAATACAAGCAGTCTGCCCTCTCCATCAATTCCAAAACCAAGAGTCAGCTTCTTTGAATTCTCTTTCCTCTAGGTCCACTGACATTCCTAAGCTTCCAGTCTTTCAGCTCTTGCTGCCTTCCTGGGCCTCCCAAAGACTGCAAAGTGGGAAAGTGGACATGAGGAGATGACATAGTCTGTACTACATGGGTAGAATTCACTCAACCACCATCATTTTGTGTGTGTGTGTGAGTATTAGTCTCTACCTCTTGAGCCAGGGTTCTACTTTTGGCTTTTTGTTGGTTAATTGGAGATTAAGAGTCTCATAAACTTTCCTGCTTGGGCTGGCTTTGATTACGATCCTCAGATCTCAGCTTCTGAGTAGCTAGGACTTACAGACTTACCAAGCTTTAACTAACATCACTTAAGAGTCCCATTTTAAGAGCTCCATAATACTAGTCTCACAACACTGTGTTTCTGAGAGCTAAGGGCCAAGCCAGTGAGAACTGAGCTTCAAGATAAATACTGAGAATCAAACACAATAGCCCACCAAATAAAACAAACCATAAATCCAAGTTGGCAAACTAAACAAAAACAACAATGGGGAATAAATTCTTTTAACTTATAAGTTTGCTGTGCTCATTAAATGAAAAAGCCCTAACTCTACAGTGTCACCAACATCTCTGACCCATGTTATTGGCACTAGGACAGGCTAGAGGAACACTTGTACCTCCCAAGAGTAGAAATCCAAACTCTGAGTTTCATCACATAGAAATACCAATGAAGACATAAACTAGAACTGCTCTAACCTTTCCCAAGTGTCTGTGAAGACCAAGGGTGAGAAACAATTCCAAATGAATGTAGCCAAGAGATAAGACACCGAAACTCAATGCATGAGCCTAAACTATATCTTAGGTCCAGATGTATTTGGGGGACTAAAAAATAACATTGAAGAGACAATTGATAAACTGATATCTGCAGAGCAGGAAGTAGTAGTGAAACAGTTTTTTTTCAGTGGCTGATTTTGGCAGTTACTCTGAGATTCTGCAGACTATCTTATTGTTAGGTAACACTGGCTGAAGTATGACGAAGTGGTGTAGATTGTGCAGAGAACAAGTGCATTAGAAGACAGCAAAGTCATGTGGCTTGTTCACACAGGGACTCCAAGGTGTCAGGTTATGCTTTTTGCACCACTGATACAAATCTTACATTCTTTCAAAATCAGAAAGTTGCCCCAAATCGACATGGTGTGGAACAGCAAAGCTCCTAATGGCAGCTTTCATGTAGGTGACTTGGGGAGGCTAAGGAGTCAGAGATAAAGGGCCAAGCACAGGGAGTGGGTGCTCACCTGTGCCTCTCTCATTCCCAAGTCATTGGTTCAAACTCCACAGCTCCATCTCATGATTCCCCACTACCCTTAAGTGGACTGAACACATGACAACTACATGGCAACATCTATTTCTCTAACTGGAAAAAGGGGAAAATATCCTGTCAGGCTTCTCAAGGCTCATGGCAATAAGACCAACACTTTTGGTACTGTAAAGAGCTACAACCCGCCCTAAATTAGTGTGAGAGAATGCTCTGGAGAAAGCAGGTTCATTTGGCTTCCTCATTTTCCACACTGGCCTTCATGCCCTCCTCCCTCTATCTTCAAGTTCAACAACCGGCCATTCCTGTGAGAACAGACAATGGGCTGCTCTTCATCTAACTCTATCAAGACAGGCTTTGAGGGTCACTGGGTCAGTTCCAAGGTCTCAGAGTCTGATGTTTTGGGCTGGGTTATTTATAAGATCTTGAGTATCTATTTGCCTGTGTTTTAGGAAAATTAGGTTCTAATCTAAAATCTACCCTTCTTCCTTTCCTAAGTATTGTAGCCTAGAGTAAAAGGCTAAAGACCTTTATTGGTGAATAAATTTTAACAAAGGATTGATTTCTAAAATATGATAAGATGCACAATTATAAAAACTTGCAAAACAGTGCAACAAGGCTTAGAAGTTTGATCAAAGCTGTGGGGGAATGAAAGGGCACCTCTCATTTCAAACACAGATGTGCTCATCTTAATGTACACCCTTCAACATGACCTGTGGGAAAAGGAGGAGGCCATATGGACCTCATCCTAATGGATGATCCAAATCTCATGGATCTCATCCTAAATGATGAGGTGAGGTGTGGTAATGAAAAAAAGCTGGTAGCCTGTGTCTCACCTGCATGGAATGCTCAAGCGTATCTGAGGACAGTGGTGGATATAGCTGGACTTCGAACCCTTGTGGCCCTCAGCCTGTGTCTCATCATATACCCTTCTCAAGCTCCATCTGAGAAGGCCCCCAGAAAGCCTTACAGTCACTTGTTCATACTTAGTCAACAAGTAAAACTTAGGAAAGCTCCGTAACACACCCAGCTCTGCAGGCAAAGGCTCTCTATAGACCTGCAAGCCCCCAACAGGATGAACACACTCAGGACACTACTGCCCTGTCCGAAAACCCCACCTACCATGCCCAGTACTGAGAGAATCTCTACATCCACTCTTCAAGATAGGGAAGAAGACATGCCTTGCATGATCACCTACGTTCAGAGTTGGCTCTATACCCATAATGATCTGTTGTCCTGAAGGACTCTGGACATAGCTCTTGAATCAGGACTTGAACGTAGCCACATGTCTCTCCTCAACACCTTAGCATGAGGCCCAACCTCCTGAATACACTGTTTCTGATGAGAGCCTAGCACATGGTAAATTTCAAACTTAACCAACCTTCCAAAAAAAAGTTGCCATTTCAGATCCAGGCTGAGAAGGGAGTTCCATGAACTGACCATTATCAGGTAGAGGGTGCCGGGCTGTTCTAGCTAGACAGTATTAGAAGATACTCTTTGGCCCATTCATCAACATGACAGTTCCCACTTAATTACATAATTATAACTAGGGCACTCTTCTCCCAAATCTCATGTCATTTGATACAGAAGAAATGAGAATCATAGGCAAGGGGAAAGTGTCTTTCTATGTGTGTCAAGGAGACCTGAGCAGTACTGAATATAGAAAAAGTATCAATTATTCAAAGTAATTAACAGGGAATGTCCACTTATTTAGCAATGGCTGGCTAAGTAAGAGACAGACTTTGAAAGTGAGTTAGAAACATTGGTATCTTGTGCATGACTCCTCCAGAAGAAAGATTTTTAAGTTTATAGAAACAATACTGTTCAGGGAAACAACAACAACAAAAACCAGCTAGGGTGACAGGCACTGGTGGCTTATGCCTGTTAATCCTAGCTACTCTGGGGGCAGAGATTGGGAAGATTGTGGTTCAAGGCCAGTCCAGAAAGTTTGAAAGAGGCTATCTCAACCAATAAAATCTAGAAGGCTGAGATAGAATGACAGCAGTTTGAGGCTAGCTGGAGCTAGAAAAAATTCTCAAGATCCTATCTTAAGAGAAACAATGAGTTTGGTGCTGTGCACCTGTTATCCCAGCTACAGTGGGGAATGTAAATAGGAGAATCAGGAAAAGAGAGGGGAGGGGGGGGAGAAAGGAAATGATTCAAAGTGACTGCCCAAAGAGCAAATTCCTATGTCAAAAATAGGCAGCGTAAAAAGGGTCAGAGGCATGGTTTGAGTAGTACAATACTTGCCTAGCAAGCATAAAGGCCGGAGTTCAAACTCTATTACCATAAAAAAATCAAAACAAACCAAAAATAAAAGTAACAAAATAGGAATGATGTTAACAATTGTAACACTTTCCACAAAGTAAGATACAGTGACTTCCTTTTGGATAAATCAATAGGAAAAGTCTTCACAGGAGGTGTTGGAAAGAATGTGACCAAGTGAAACTACCTTCCTGTGGTGACTGATTCGTACATCCCTCAGAGGATCTGTCACCCTTCTCAAAGGCCTCCACTCCCAGACCTGAAATCCTCACACCTAAATGGGTCTAGTCAGTCACAGGGAATCTATCAGAAAAACAAAAGCAAGGTTTTGGGTTTTTTTTTTTCTCCCTTAAAATACTGCTCCCTCAGAAGATAAAGAACTCAAAATTTCTTTAAAGGTCAAGAACATACCTCAAAATCAAGGGGCTGACTTCCCCTTGACTACTGGTTCACCAATTACACATTCTAGTAAACAAAGACAGGGACTCCCTTCTCCCTCCCTGCTGTGATCAATCACAGGAGTCTAGATCTGGGTGGGCACTGGCCCTGAGGGGCTGAATGATGAAGCACATTTTAAAATTTCTGTAACTTTCACCCAAGCTGCCTACAGGAAGCACCAAAACTATGTGCATAATATTTTGATGGGAATATTTCAAAATCCTATAATCTTTTTTCTTTTAGCACTGATGTTTTAAGGCTTCTGTTCATAAAACACTCTGTGTGGCCTCATACTGTATTTTCTTTAAAGGCCATCACTTAAATTCAGCCATAAACAAACGGAAAACAGGAAGGGAGAAACAATGGAGGGTCACATGGAGGCAATACCTTCATTTCCAGGATTAGTGTGGAGCTAGTTTGTCTTTTTTTTTTTTTCCTTTTCTTTCTTATGGTGAGGAGGAAAGAAGGAGGGGAAGCAGGTGGGGAAATCATCCTTACCCTCCTTGGATAATAGGCATCAAACTCGTCTCCAATACGCCGCAATTCCTGGGCGATCCATATCTCTGGGCGCAAATCTGCAGGCTCTTCCTGAGACTGCCTCATGGAAGCTGGGTCAGAACAAACAGAACAAAGGTCACGTTGTGTGAACCCGGCACTGACCCCTGTTTCACAGGTGAGTGCTAGGAGCAAGTCTACTTTTAACCATGCATAATGACAGTGGCAGCGTCTGCCATACAATTCTGGCCAAAGAATAAGCCATGAAAGAATAGAATGCTCTTACAGAACTGGTGATCCCAAAATGCAAGAATTAAGAACATCCTGGGCCATTCATACATTAGCAAAGGGTTCAAAAACAAAATGATACAATGAATATCACCAAAGAGATAAACTTGAGTGCTCAGGGTATATGTGGATCAGTGTTTAGATCACTTGTCTAGTATGCATGAGGTCTTATGTTTAACCCCCAACATCAGGAAGGGGAAAAGATTAAAATAGATTACAGCAGAAAAACTTAACTTTATCAGTATGATAGCTAGTTTAGTCATTTGCTAAGGTAAAAATTTCTACAGAAATCTCATATAGCACCTGGAAATCAATATGAGATGGAATGTATGGGGAAACCTGAGAAAGCTGGAAGACTGGTTTCCACAAAAGCAGGTTCGGATACAGCCAGTCTTCCAAAGTGCTACCCAGGGCCAAAGAAGGCATAATTGCATGTTTTGCCTCAATATTAATGCAGTCAATGAAGATAGATGGGTTCAAGTCTGCAAACACCACAACGAGAGAGGAACTGTTTTGGATTTGAAAGAAAAGGCATTTTTGAAAGGAGGGAGGAAAGGGTGGGCCCTTTCATTAAGCTGTCACTAACTCACACACCCAGCACATTCATCCCTTTGCTAATGAAACCATTAAAAGCCATGAGACGGCCAAAGAGGAAGGAGAACAAAATTGTGAGTCATTAAAAAAAAAAAACAACAAACCATCAGGCATTAGGAAGATAATATTCTCATACTACAAAGAAAAGCATCAAGCTCAGAGGAGAAAGAGTCAGTAATGTGTCCAGGAAGAAAGATAAGATCCTAGGATTTCAAATGCTATTCACATTACCTTAGAGTTGCTTACTGTAAAATGTACGCACTAGACTCACAATTTAAACACATGTGCTATATTTCAAACTCAGCATAGTAGGTGAAAAAAAAAACACCTATGATACTCTTGACTTCATAACAATACTTAGTATCTTTCTCTGCTAAAGTTTTTGTATTTCTGCTAAAGTTCCACAAAACTAATGTTGATTCACAGCTCTATGAGCACACATAAAAATTGCTAAGTGTCTGAAAGAGTTTTTGTAAATTCTTCTCAGGCCCCCTCACCCCATCTTTCCTGACCAAATGAATTTCAACAATGATATCCACACTAAAGAATTAGAGCTGAGCTTGGTGTGGTGGTGCACATCTGTAATTCCAGCACTTAAGAGGTGGAGGCATTAGGATCTCAAATTCAAGGCCAATTTGAGCCACATAGTAAAACCACCACATTTCAACTCCCTACCCCATTTCCCACTGCAAAAACAAAACAAAACATACCCTACAACTCAGAGGTTTTTTTTGTTTTTTGTTTTTGCCAGTCCTGAGGATTGAACTCAGGGCCTGGGCACTGTTCCTGGGCTTCTTTTGCTCAAGGCTAGCACTCTACCACTTGAGCCACAGCACCACTTTTGGCCTTTTCTGTTTATATGGTACTAAGGAGTCCAGGGCTTCATGCATGCTAGGTAAGCACTCTATCACTAAGCCACATTCCCAGCTCTAACTCAGGGTTTTAAGAGAGAGAGAGAGAGAAACACACACACACATATACACACACACACACACACTACTTGAACTCTGCACACAGACACACACACAGACACACACACAGACACACACACACACACACACACACACACACACACACACACACACACTACTTGAACTCTGTAAATAACCAGAGGGGAAGCTACTAAAGGAGGCCCTGGTAGAGGATAATGGACAGAAAGTTTCAGAAGTCAGAAAAAGCCCCTGAACAGACACACAATCATAAACAATTACTTTGGCTGTATCTTTGCTACACAAATAT
>NW_012267263.1:1702944-1721952 GCF_000151885.1 Dipodomys ordii
CAAAGCAACAAAGAGATAATCTTATAAATGCGTTAGAAACACATGCATGAAAGAAAAAAACATTAAAATACATATCTAAGGGTTCATTTTCCTGACATCCTTTTTTTTTAAAAATACATTTTTAATTGTAAAAAATACTGTACAGGGGCTGGGAAGGTGGCTCAGTGGTAGAGCGCTTGCCTTGCATGCATGAGGCCCTGGGTTCGATTCCTCAGCACCACATAAGCAGGGGGAAAAAAAGCCGGAAGTGGCACTGTGGCTCAAGTGGTAGAGTGCTAGCCTTGAGCTGAAGGACAGCGCCCAGGCCCAGAGTTCAGGCCCCACAACAGGATCGTCCTTCCACCCCCAAAAAATACTGTACAGAGGGGTTACAGTTACATGAGTAAGGTAATGAGTACATCTCCTATTGAGCATTGATGCTTCCTTCTTTGTTTTTCCCCTACCATCCCTTCCTTCCCCACTCCCTCCCCAATTAACCTTCCCTACCCCGCCCCCCTCCCCCACTCCCTGCCAAAGTTGTAAAGTTCATTTTCAACAGAGTCTTATTTCTGTTCTCTTTTTTTTTCTTTGGTGGCACTACTGGGGATTGAACTCAGGTCTCTAGTGTTCTGCCACCTGGGCCATGCCCCCAGACCTTCTGCTTTTAGTCTGCTTTACATATAGATAGGGGCTGGCCTTTACCTCCTACTTCCACTTTTCTGTGCAGTTGGAATTATAGACCCCAAATAGTTTGAGTTTTTTGAGAAGCAAATTATTCCTTGAAGCCAGACGCTGGTGGGTCACATCTGTAATCCTAGCTACTCAGGAGGCTAAGATTTGAGGATCTTGGTTTGAAGCCAGACTTCTAATAAACTACCTGAAAGTGGCTGAAAGTGGAAATTTGACACAAGTGGTAGAGCATTAGCCTTGAGCAAAAAAAGTTCTGTGATAGCAAAGAGATCCTGACTTCAAGCCTCAGGATTGGCATGCATGTGAGCATATGCACACACACACACACACACACACACACACACACACACACACTCATTGAATAAACAATTCTTTAAATGTATAAACCTAAAATTAGTGATACTGTTCATCCGGCCAAAAGACACCACTAATATGTTATTACAAGATAGAAAATGGTCACAAAGTAAGATTAAATGACAAAATTCTACTTTTGAGTATTTTATAAGGGATCCCATTCCTGTATCTTAAAGGGATAGTATTTTAACCTATTAATATAGAACAACACTAAACAGAAAATTCTAAGACTATTTCTCAACAAGTCTTCTTTAAGGGGCAGGGAGGCTTCCTCTTACACTCATCCCTAGTGTAATGCTAGTGACTATCAAAACCGCTCTTATGCCACAAAACAGACTAGAGCAAAAGAATGGAATGTAGTTGACCAACTCTAATCTGCCATGGTGGTGCCAGTTAAGGGCCAGAACTACAATTTCTATTCTCTTTACCATCTATTGGCCTAGTTCTGTACCACAGTTGGAGAGCAGAGACTACCACAATGTCAGGGATCTGCACTGGTGGTTTTCCAAAGATGCACCTGGAACTCTAGGGGTTGGAAAGACATGCTTGGCGCCACCCCATTCCTGTTCTATCTGAACACTTATCCAATGACACCCACTCTCAATAACATCAGCCTCTCAAAGGCATCCACAATCATTTCTGGTCATTAAGAAGGTTAAGTATCAACTGAGCCCAGTGGCTTAGGCCTATAATCCTAGCTACTTAAGAGATAGATATCAGGCCAGCCAAGCATAACAGTTCTCACTCCTCCATCTCAACCAAAAGCTGGACAAAGTGGCATGTACCTGTCACCTCCAGTGGCACAAAGAAGTACAAGTAAGAGGATGCAGCCTAGGGCTTTTTGGGCATAAAGCCAGGCCCTACTTTGAAAATAACCAAGGCTAGAGGGGCTAGAGATGTTGCTCAAGTGGCAGAATGCTTGCTTAGCTAACAAGGAGCTTCCTCCACCCCACCCCACCAAAAGAAAGCTAAAGCTAGATGCTGGTGGCATCCTAACTATCTACCCAGGAGGCTGTAATCTGAGGATTAAGGTTCAAAGTCAACCTGGACAGACAATTAATCATCAAAAAGCAAGAATTGAAGACATGGGTCAGGTAAGTGATAAGAGTTCCAGCCTTGAGAGAAAAAGCAAGCAAGAGCACAAGGCTCGGAGATCAAGCCTCAGAAATTGCTTATGTTGGTGGCTCACACCTGTAAGTCTAGCTACTAAGGAGGCTGAGATCTGAGGATCATAGTTCAAAGCCAGCCTGGGCAGGAAAGTCCATGAGACTCTTATCTCCAATAAACCACTAGAAAACTTGGAAGTGGTGCTGTGGCTCAAGTGGTAAAGTGCTAGCTTTGAGCTGAAAAGCTGAGGGACAGCGCCCAGGCCCAGAGTTCAAGCCCCACTACCGACCTCCCCTGCCAAAAAAAAAAGTTGCATACATGTACACACCCACACAAAGTAGCAATCACAGGTATTTTACTTTGCTGTCAACAGTATGCCAAACAATCATACATGCTAATACCTCTCAATAGGATGACTCTCATTCTCATTACCAAGGAGGAAGATCACACTTTTAACTTAGAAAGCAAGTACATGGGGGAAAAAAATCTTCAAAGAGGAAATTCTGGCACTAAAATTTTGAGTAAAATAAAACAAAAACAAAACCCAAGTCCAGATGAATTACAAAGTGTTATAACATAAAACTACTGCAAAGCTGCATCCTGCAGGGAAACTCCAGCCTAAGAGTGCTTAACAGAGTGCCAGTGGACCTCCAGAATTTCACAGATCTTTCTCTATACAAAAGCCACTAATTAAGACTCCCATTACACAATGTGGCAGACAGGCAGTTTGGGGAGAAATGCGTAGACCTTTGTTTGTGTGTGGGTACTGAGCCTTGACCTCAGGACCTGGGCACAATCCTTCAACTTTTTCCGCTCAACACTAACATTCTACCACATGAGCCACAGTTCCACCTCTGGCTTTTTGGTAGTTACCTGGAGGTAAGAATCTCACAGACTTTTCTACCTGGACTGGCTTTGAACCTCACTCCTCAGATCTCACCCTCCTGAGTAGCTAGGATGACAGGCATACAAACTACTGGTGCCCACCCCAGCTGAATTCTAAGCTCTTAGAAACATATTTTGGAAAGTGGGGCTGTGGTTCAAGGGGTAGAGCGCTGGCTTTGAGCTGAAGAGCTGAGGGACAGCACCTAGGCCCAGAGTTCAAGCCCCACAACAGACAAAAAAAAAATGTTTGGAATCCAATTTTTTGAAAGAATGACAACATTGGTAAATTACCTACTGGTTATACTATTTCCCATGGTAAAATACTTCAAGGCATAATCAATCTATCTTTCAACAAGGGTGGGAGTGGGGAAGAGGAAGGGCATTCCCAACACCAAAGGACTTTAGTGACTCCAAGGGGTACATGGGTTGCTTTGGTTAACATACTGTTCTGGTTCAGCCACAACAGCTATGTTCCAACTCACAAGGTAAGTTAATATCACAAAAGCTCAGCAATTGGAAGAATTAATATTGTGGTTACATCACTGGCAGTGAAATCATGTTGGGGGATGTCTTTCTGGAAAAAAAAAAAAGCATGAGAAATCAATTCATATTGAACTCAGTATCAGTCACGCTGAACTTCTGATTTCTCTCAACTGCCCAAGAGCAGAACTGAAGTCACACCGTGAGGACATTCACTGTCTCTTTCATGCACAGTGGTCCTTGCCTGTGACAGAGCGATGGACACCTAATGACACAGCATGAGGGACAGCACAGTGCTCAAGGTCAGAGCAGCTACTGGAATTCCCAATCTAGTACCAGAAACCAAATTAAAATCTGAAGAAAAGCTTCCCTTTGCAGTGGTTTAGTGCTTAGCAATCCAAAAATACTTGAGTAAAATCAAGATTATATTTTAAAGCCTCAACATGAATTAAATTCATGAATTAAATTCAGAACAGAGAAAGGCCTTCTTGATCTACAAGGACTCAGAATGCAGACTTTGAAGAAACTGCTACACAAGGAAACATCCTGAGTACAGGAAGGGGACATTACATCTGGTACATGAACTATGTATGGGTTATGGGGAGAAAGAAGGCCCTTCTTTCATAAATACCTATCAACCATTTCTATTTGTGTCCCCAAGGAGGGTCAGATGTAACAAAACTACAAATGACCCTGTGTAAGAGCCACTTTCTGGTGTGCTCAAGCCAGCTTAGAGCAGATTCTAAAAGAACTACATAGTCTCTGCAGGTGGCCACTAGGAAGCTCAACATTCAATGGTGTAAATAAATATTCTGGGATGTTGATTCAACTTGATAGTTTCGGTTTAAATACTAAAAAACAAACAAAAAAACCCAACTTTCTCCATTTAGATTTATCCACAGCTCACAAGAAGACACCACCAGACAGTGGTGGTTGCCTGTTAAGATTGCCTTCTGTAATCCTATCTGAGTGATCAGGCTGTCTGGGCTCTCTTCCCTATAGTTATAGGGCAAAGGAGGGCCACTGGCCAGACACTGCAGATGGTGCTTACAAATAGGAGCCAGGATACTCATTCTCTCTCATTCTCACTCTCTCTCCTCTCTCTTCAATCTCTCTCTCTCTCACACGTGCACACACATACACGCACACGTGCGCGCACACACACACGCACACATGCACACACACACACACACACACACACACACACACACATACAGTCATTGATATGTACCTCCTTATTTGTATTTGTTTCCTGAGAAATCTGTCAATTCCACTAAGCCACTAGATGAAAATGAAAGCTATTATAAATAAAAACAAAGTGACAGAATGTTGCATTAGGATCCAACATTTCCACAATCTGTGTCTCTTTGGTATACATTGTGACAAGCCTGCATTGTCACATGAACTCAAGGCAGTACCTAACAAACAGCTGCTAGCACAAAGTAGCATGATAATGAGGTGCATGAGAGGAAGCCAGGGTTTCCTACTTCCTTCTCTGATGTGTACTGCCCACCGCCTTTATGTGGCCATGAGCTACAAAGTCAAAACAAGCTGCTTTCATCCATTTCCAGTCTGACTGCTTGCAAAGTGCCAATAAACCAAGGCTGTGAAGTTGGACAGACGTCTGGAAACTAGTATTCGTGAGCCTTTTTTCCTCTTGCCATTATCTGCTTGTTGTAATAGAGTGCAGATGGAAAGCATCAAGTGTAGGGATTATGCCTTTTTGCTTCTGACTCAACACCAGAAGACCTAAGTATTCCACCCAAGGGGCCCCCTATCATTAGCATGTTTATTAGAAGATGGGGCCATGCTAGGAGCATAGACAGACCCCAAGCCACAATGCTTGTGTCGAGAGACATCCCTGACTGTGTAAGGACAGAAGTGCAGCACCTGCTGTCTGGTGTGAGACCTAGACAGGAGCCCTCTGAGACAGGGTGCCCAGTTTCCTGGCTTTTTGGCCATTTCTGGGGTCAGGTGCTTGTTTCCCAAGGCATTGAAGTGAGCACTGAAACCTACCGAGTACTGCAGAGCTTAGTAGTCTGATCCTCAGCATTGAGGTCCTGCCTTTCTGTTTGTGGGCTATGAGACAGCCCATAATTCCTTTCAATTGTCACCTCTTTTTATTAATGAAGCTGGCACCTTATACCCCAAACCAGTTCTTTCCATGTTCCAGAACACAACCATACCACCATACTGGCCCACATCACCCCCCTCACCCTGCCTTCCATCCTACCCCACAGATTCTGAACTCACCACTCTTGAGTGCTCACTCTGTGGTTCTGACCAGCAGAACCCAGGGCACTTGTTCTGCTCTTTGGTTTCTCTGTGCTGCTCCAAGTGAATAGCACTATCTGTGTTTGTAGGTCTTGATTTTCATTCAGAGAATTAAGAGGATCTGACAGTACCATCTAATTTTGAAAAACCAAAAATAACCTTCAAACTAAGTACAGGCAAATGAAGAGAAACCCTGAACTCACTTTAGAGCAAAGATATGACCCTACATCCCTTCTACTGATGAAAAACAACTCCCTACCCTCATAGCTAACTCCATCCATATTATAACAAGAGCTTCTTCCTAGAGACCATTTCAGAGTAAATATAAATTCTAACATTCATTCACATATTAAATAAGGTACTTAAAAAACTGGAAGCTACCATGTTAACTTTAATTTATTTCTAGCCCCAAATCAGATTTTTCACGAGAAGGAAAACATTTAAATTACAAATAAATTCAGATTCAGGTCTCAGACATGATTGCTTTCATCCTAATGACACTAACGGTCTAGCTATGGCTCAAACACTAGAGCAAGGAGAGTCTTCAAAAGCTACCCCTCAGTTTCTAAAATAAAATCTGGGAAAAGCTAACAATTTTAGTTACAAAATTAAGACTTTTGAATGGCCATATGTAAAGTAAAGCAGTAATTCAACCCAGATGTATGGACATCAGTAACACGCCATAAAGGAATTAAGTGAATTGACAAAAAGCAGCTGTCTCTTATCATCTCATTTTGTATAAAAACATCAAACTTTTTACCTAGATTCCAGACACTATTTTGCATAATCACAAATACATAATCATTGTATTTAGACAGTTTCCAGTTTAAATACTTGTGCTTACAACATGTGTCTGTTTCAGTTGTGCCTTGTGAGTCCTCCCTAAAAAACTCCCAAAACATCTCGAGCCAAAGGTGGCAACCCACCAAGGAACACAGGCAAGCACTCGTACCCCTCAATAACAAAGGAACTAAAAACTGCTTTAAAAAAACACTGACCTGGGTACTGGTGGTCTGTAATCCTACCTATCCAGGAAGCTGAGATATGAGGATCCTGATTCAAAACCAGCCAGGGCAGGAAGTCCACCCGAAAACAAGTGGTGCTGTGGCTCAAAGTGGTAGAGCACTAGCCTTGAGCAAAAGAGCTCAGGGACAGTGCCCAGGCCCAGAGTTCAAGCTCCACTACCACCACCACCAACTAAAAAAATAAACAAAAACCACTGTAAGGCTCTTGAACGGAGGAGGGTCTGAGGCATTAAGGACCCAGCACCGAGAGAAAAGCCACATGCCTTTCCCAGCGGCCTGCCAGTGACACTCTCAAGCAATCTCAGCTCTGCAAAAGGCAAGTCTGAGGGAGGCCTTAAGGGACCAGTATGTAAACCATAAATGAGGTATAACTGAGCTATGACCCACCCCCTCCCACCTGGTTGACTTCTTTTGTTGTGGGAAGAAAAGATTAGGAGTAGAGTCACTATTACCACAGTGTGAATATAAGATACAATTTTGTTCTCAAGTGCTCTGTGCTTGTTGCTATGAAGGGCTTTACATTTGTGCAGGTTCCTATAATCCTCCTCCTCTTCCCCTATCCTCTTTTCCCCCATCCCTCCACTGTGGTCATGGCCAGTCTGTTGTCTATCATGCTCCTATACTAAGCAAGGGTTATACATCTCATATATTATATATGCCTATGCTAAGCTTGCTTTACAGAGAAAGCTCAGTCTAGGCTACAAAAAACACTGGGAAAATGCAGGTGGACACCCAAAAGCTGCTTGCTGCTCATACACACTGTGTACTAAATAGCACACAGATTCTCTTAAAGTCAACACACACCTGCACTCATGCTGAGAACTAACCTTCCTCTTAAGTTGGTGAACTGCTTTGACAGGTTTAAGCAAAAATCTAATGTTCCAGTAAAGTAAAAGGTCTAAATTCTCATGTCTACGACACTGTATCTACCCAGAATTTATTTCTGGACTACTATATTCAGAATTTCTCAAGGACCCCAAATCAGACAAATTAATAAGGAAAAAGCCCTCCTTTCTCTTGTTTTCTTTCTTTTTCTTTTCTTTTTTTTTTTTTTGCAGTGCAGAGGTTTGAATCCAGGATTTTGCATATGGTAGGCCAATGCTTTGCCACCTCCCATACACACGTTCATAGATCCACACTCACAGAGAAAAGAAAGCCAGACCCCACCACTTAAACTGCTTATTTTTAGAAGTCTCAAATTGCTTATTAAGTCTCCTATAAAGTTTTTATATTAAAATGAATAGGAAGCAAGCTCTGGCCCAGGAATATAACCATTTTCTATGAGGTGGGGGAAGGGGAGAACAAGGCAATTCAGAGTTGAAAACTGTTAAACTTATTTCAATATAATACACACACACTCCTCTTAGATTGAATTGGCAATTTTTATTTAAGAACATGAACTTCCAACTCATTTTTCTTCCTAAGAAAGGGTGGCAAAGCCCAAGGGAGCCAAGCACTTTGTTCTGGTAAGGGAGTAGTGTGAGGACACAAGTTCACAGCCAGACATCAGTCTCAGACACAGCCTTCACTTCCACACAGTGAGTTGTTTCCTTTCTTTGAAACTGCAGTACAATCCACAGATTCATGCTACCTACTGGCTGGCATTAACTTGGAGCCAAAGTGGCACAGGCTCCCCAAGGGAGCTATAGGCACCACAACACCCCACTCCTGCTTTGTAGACCACTGGGGAGAACAAGAAAGTTAGCCATGGGGCTGGGAAAGTGGCTCAGTGGTAGAGCGCTTGCCTTGCATGCAAGCCCTGGGTTCGATTCCTCAGCACCACATAAGAAAAAAGAAAAAAGCCGGAAGTGGCACTGTGGCTCAAGTGGTAGAGCGCTAGCCTTGAGCTGAAGAGCTGAGGGACAGCGCCCAGGCCCAGAGTTCAGGTCCCACGACCGGACCCAAAAAAAAAAAAAAAAAGAAAGTTAGCCATCACCTCAAAGGTAGCCCTTCCTCAAGGCTCTTTCTGACCAGCCCAGTCTCAGCAAACCACAACTCTACTTAAGAACACATGTTTCTGGTCCAGAAAGGGAATTGAGAAAACCAGGACATCAGGAATACCAAAACTCATTCTAAACAAACACTCAAAAACCTCTGAGGGCCAGGTCTTTTACAAATTGGGGGTTACCCAGTCACCAGGTGGAGTGTTTATGCTGACTTCTTATCCTGGCCCTTACAGTTTGGGAAAAGGAAAAACAGTTCCTCAGAAGAAAGGCTTACAACTTATTCAGAAATTAGTGTGAAAATTTAAGCCAATCTGGTTAAGACTCTAATTTTCCAACTGTAGTAGTTTCATTATCTCCGGAAAAAAGGGGGAAGAAACTATCTTTGAACTTGATTTTGTTTAGTCACTGGACATGTTTAGTGTCGCATCAACCAGAAGAACCCACGGCTGATTCATTTCTCGTTTTGAAAAAGATTCACAGACCTTTGGACTTTAGGGAAAAGTAATTCTATACCTCATGCATTGAAACCATTCTCTCTATCCAAATATACATTTTTCTGAACTCAAGTTACATTTCTGCCAATCAGATGGGCTGACTATAGCAGATAGCCTCAATTCAGCCCCATGCCAAGCAGAGTTGGAATGGACAGGGCATTCTAGATGTCCCTCATTGTCCAAAGGCTTCCCAGGAAGCCAAGGTTCCTTTCAGGGTAAGGCTTGGGTTAACCGGCATGGTAGGACTGAGTTAGACTTCCCATTCCTGCTCCTACCAATCATTTCCAGAAAAGATTTTGTTTTTTAGTTCTTTGCTCTGGTACCAGAGTAACCAGGAGAGTAACTTGCAGTGGCATTTCTGCATGAATACTTTTCCCTGCAGGTGTCCTACGTTCCTAGGATGGCATGTCCTTCCCATAGAGAATAATGGGGAATACTGGCCATCTGTACAACCTGTCACAGCTGCCAAGCTCACTGAGATAAGAAGTGACTGAGTTTTGAAACCAGCTTGTTTTAGAATTCCTACAAGCTTTACTGATGAGCACAAGCGCCCCCAATTCAATGCATGGGGAACTGCAGCTCAGGAGAACAAACAGATCAACCAAGATTCTGGGGGTGGGCAGAAAGACATAAAGCATCTCAGGCAAACCAGCTCTAAAAGGATACACAGTCCATAGAGAGTGGAAGCTAAGAAGTACAGCTAACGGGGTCCCATCTGATGGAGATACTCCACTTCGCTACAGTAAAAAGGCAGACCTACAAATTAGGAGACTAGTGTTCATCTGGAATACATCTAGTGGTAGCCTAAAAGTGATGTTGTCTGCATGAAATCTTCATCAACAGAAAGAGCACAATAGTTAATACTGCATCACATGAATGAGACACACAACGCATGCTGAGTAACAGGCTCTGGGACATGAAGTCAGCTTTTTAGTAGCTATTTATTAAGACATGTTTTGATGGTTTTACAGGTGGAGAAAGGCACACAGAAAAGACCACCTACATCTGAGCACAATAATATGTGCTTTTCATAGTTTGACATTTTTTCCTCATCTTTTTGTTTTGCCTGTTACATTCATTTTTAATCTCATACTTGCTATCATCAACAATTCTGTAACCTTCCTTAACATTATGCCATTTCATGCCATTGTTAATAATACTGTGAAAAAGTGCACAATAATTAGGAGATTCATCTATCCATCCCAGTAGGCTATGGATTTTTCTGGCTGGTATAAATAAGGCTGTGATGATTCCCAGACCTTGTACAAATGTTCTGCTAGCATTTCTTGAGAGATGGTGTCAGGTCCTTTGCCTTGTGCTACAGAGATCTGAGGGAATGCAGATGGCACAGAGTGTAAGGAGCAGGCATAAGCCTAGAAGGTCTCTAGGGACCCACGTTAGGCTATCAACAGAGTTCTGGGACGTGCAGATAGGAGGAAGGCAGTTGTAGGTCATAAGCCCAGCAGGGATCTCCACCGCTGACCAAGCAGAAATGACTGACCAGGTGGAACTGGCTAGAAATATCGCCATCTAAGGAACACATGTCATTGAGGATGGTCTAATACAGAAAGAATGAAGACTACTTATTCAGAAGCAGGGACAGGTCAGAGTCCATGAGGAGTGCTGTCCCAGCATAGGCTGGATGACTACAGGCCTGGGTATAAGGAAACTTGGGCACAAGGTAAGAGCTGTCATTTAATGGGTTTAAAGCAGGGCAAGCAGCAAATGTATTATGCTGCCCAGTATCCAACCATACAAGCTGATGGATAGATACTCTCAAATTCAAACCTCCTAAATGCAAAACAAGACAAGTCAATAGATGGGTAACTTTTTCTTCCTGTCTTACAACCCAATCATATAAATGTACAGAACTTGTGATTTCTTTAATATGAAGTTTTCTAAGAAACGTAAATATCAGGGGCTGGGAAGGCGACTCAGTGGTAGAGTGCTTGCCTCGTATGCATGAGGCCTTGGGTTCGATTCCTTAGCACCACATAAGCAGAAAAGGCCAGAAGTGATGCTGTGGCTCAAGTAGAAGAGCGCTAGCCTTGAGCTGAAGAGCTCAGGGATAGCACCCAGGCCTAGAATTCAAGCCCCATGGACAACCAAAAAAAAAAAAGAAACGTAAATATCAGATTTGAGTTTCCCACACATTGCAGGGTAAATCCGAAGGGCATCCCTCCAGTTACAGTGGGGAATAACAATAGATATTGTGGTGATTCTAGAAAAAGCAGCCTGGATTATATGGCTCTATCTTTTAGCATTATAAACCTATTAACTCCATGGAGAATAAAATAAAGGATGAAGGCTCTATGACATTTCTAACATCCTGAAGTCTTTTCATCCAAAGCCCCAAAATCTCATTATGGCCTGAATGTTTACCACCACCCCCAATCCTTGTGAAAACAGAAAAAAAAATCCGTGGAATGGGAAGCTTATTTTAAAGAAAACTTGTAAGCTTCTGAGAGACAAAGGAAAAAAGACGAGTTTCAGAAATGAGCTGTCACAAGAAATCCTACATGCAATCCTATATGCAAATACTCTCACTAAATAGTAGCACTATATATAATGAATTGAACAGCTTCCCAAGTAGGTCTTACCTCAGGTCTGGAAATCAATGTAATGTAACTGTCAATAGGCTAATACATAAAGTTATATAATCATATCTAAAGATACTGAATAAACATATTATAAACACTCATTTTGTTCATACTTAAAAATTCAATTAAGGGCGGGGCGCTGGTGGCTCACGCCTGTAATCCTAGCTACTCAGGAGGCTGAGATCTGAGGATCTTCAAAGCCAGCCCGGGCAGGAAAGACCGTGAGACTCCTATCTCCAATAAACCACCAGAAAACCGGAAGTGGCGCTGTAGCTCAAGTGGTAGAGCGCTCGCCTTGAGCTGAAGAGCTGAGGGACAGAGCGCAGGCCCAGAGTTCAAGCCCCACGGCCGACCGAAGAAAAAAAATTCAATTAAGGTTAAATGCTGGTAGCTCCAACCTATAATCCTAGCTACTCAAGAGGCTGAGATCTGATTATCATGGTTCAAAGTCCACGAGACTTTTATCTTCAATTAACTACAAAAAGCCAGAAGTAGAGTTATGGCTCAAGGGCTAACCTTGAGCTTGAAAGCTCAGGACAGTGCCCAGGTCCAGAGTTCAAGCCTCAGGACCAGCAAAACAAACAAACAAAAAACCCCTCAATAATCTATGAATAAAAAGCTCATCATTTTAAAGAGCATCTGCAAAACATTTACAGGTATTTAGTCGTTAAAGAATTTTTCCCCCTGAAACTGCTTTTACCACTTCTATTTAATGTAAGTAGTAGGAGGTCTTCTAGTTTTGCAATAGGGTAAGAAAAGGAAATAATCTGGAAAAAAGTGGTTCACATCTGTAGTGATAGCTCTGTAGTACAGAGATCTGGGGAATCATGGTTCAAGCAAGGCCAGCCCAGGCACCAAAATTGGTGAGACTCCTTCTTGACCAATAACTGGTGCAGTGGTATACTCTTGTCAGTCTAAGCTATGGGGAAACACAATGGCTGGGACCAGTGGAGCTCAGTCCAGGCCAGCCTGGGCATAAAGCCAGACCCAATCTTGAAACTAAACAACACAAATGGTATGGCTCTAGTAGCAGACCATCTATCTAACACGTATAGGGCTCTGAGTTCAAATTCCAGGACTGCCCGCTCCAAAAAAGGTATTAAAATACTTGCAGATGAAAGTATTTTTTAAAGTCCCTATTTGCAGATTATATGACTATTGGAAGTGGCACTGTGACTCAAGTGGTAGAGTGCTAGCCTTGAACTGAAGTGCTGAGGGACAGCGCCCAGGCCCAGAGTTCAGGCCCCACAACTGACCAAAAAAAAAAAAAAAAATTATGTGACTATCTACATAGAGTCCCCACACTCCCTAAAAAATAACAAAATTTTTGCGAAGCTACAAGGAGACAAGACCAATGCACAAAAACCAATGGTTTCTATGTACTGAAAGTAAACACATGAAAACTGAAATTAAAATACAATTAACTGCTTCCAAGAAAATAAAATAACAAGTTTATTAAAGCTAATCCAAGAAAACCAAAATGTTTGCTGAGAAATGCTCAGCCAATTCTCCCTCACATTATTAGATAATCTAACAATCCCACTTCTGGGTGTATATCCAAAAGAATTGAAAGCAGGACTCAAAAACTTATTTGTACACAATGTTCATTATAGTACAACTTGCAACAGTTAAGAGGTGGAAGCAGCCCTTTGTCCATTGGAGACAAATAACAAAATGTGCTACAAACATACATTAAAAGGGGGGGAATGCATATCACAGTATGGGTAAACCTTGAGGACACTTCACTAAGTGAAAAATGCCCAGTCACAGAATGGATAAGCACTGTATGAGTTCACCTACAGAAGGTATTTTAAAGTTGTCAAAATTACAGAGGCAGAGGCTGGAGGAAGGGGAAAATAAGTTTCAGTTTTACAAGATTAAAAAGCTCTTGGTTGACCTACAACAATGTGAATATATTTAAAAACACTGAATTGTACATTTAGAAATGGTTAAGAAGGCAAATTTTATGTTAGCTGCCTTATTTACTGCCAATATTGTCAAAATATTATCCTAATATGGAATCTGGATAAAAATAATTGATACTCTTCTTTTCTTTTTGGTGCTGGTTCTTGGGCTGGATCCTATGGCCTAAGACTCTCCTTGAGCTATTTTGCTCAAGGATAGAGCTCTACCACTTGAGCCGCACTTCTATCATTTTTGGTAGTTAGTTAAAGATAAAGTCTATCTCACAGACTTTTCTGTCCAGGCTGGCACAGAACCAAGATTACAGGCATGAGCCACTGGTGCCCAGCTCCACTTTCTTTGATCACAATACATCTTCAAAATACAGTGTGTGGACACTGATACCACATCTGGATTTGAACTAATCCTAGGCTCAATTTACAGGCAGTTTCCCCACACCTAATTCCTACAGTGACATATCTTACAGCTGGAACCTAATACTCAGAAATATATGAGACATACCTTACAGCTAGAACCTAATACTCAGAAAGATATGAGAAGTCAAGAATCAAGTCCTCTACGTGCTACCTGGCTTTGTTGAAGTTCTATTTTCCCTCAGTTAAAAATTCTTTTGAAAGGCAGTTCTGGGGATGTAGCTCCTGCCTAACTGTGCAAAGGGCCTTGGGTCAAAAACACAGCAAAAACAAAACAAAATACCTGTGGAAAAGCTAATCTGTAGAGCTCTATTGACTTTCGAATCTTCTGTTCTTCTTTTCTTCAATCAAGCACCTCACTGGGGTCTGCATGACCCCCTGCCTCCCACAGGAAGCTCTTAATATAAAGGAGGGGACAATTACCAGCTGCTGCAGAAATACTCACAGGATGTTGAAGGGTATAAAGAACAATTAACTCCCATCTGTGAGTTCTACCACACTGTGAGGGAATAGGTTTAAGTAACACAACCTGCTGGTTGTGGATACTCATACATACTCCTAATTCTCTTTTTCTTTCTTTTGCTTTTTTTGTTAGTGCTGAAAATGGGAATTGAGCCATAGCTCCACTCTGGCTTTTGGCTGGTTAACTTGCTTTAAGAGCCGCACACTCAGATCTCAGCCTCCTGAGTAGCTAGGATTACAGGTGCAACCAGCTTCCTTTCTTATTTCTAATTGCACTGACTATACTTCAGAGTAAGAATGTATATAGGATTTAATATGTAATTTGCATGAAAAATGTATAAGGCATAAAAACACTCATGGGAAAAGGAATTCACGGAACCAACAACATACCTTATAGCTGCAAGGTTTTATTAAAATAATCATTACTCAAGTTAATCCTCCCAGAGCATATGCAAGCTAAAATGGTACAAAAGTATGTCTTTATGTTCCTACAATAAAGATAATATTCTTTCAACCTTTCTTCAGAAAAATCAGATATATAGAGTATAATACCTAACTGCTAAGCATCCTGACAAGCCTTCACTTCCCCATCAGAATAAAGATACAAGGACAAAACTTCAAGGCTCACTGTTCACTACCCAAGTAACTGAGCAGAAAGCTATTTTGTGGTTGAAGGAGCCCCTGGCTAAGCAGAACCTTTTTGTGACCTCACATTTGTGTTCCAACAGGGCAAGTCAATCAAAGACTTCTTAGTGACAAATTCATTTTGTAATAACTATCAAAAGCAACATTAAAGATCCTAATGGAGATGGCTGAATAAGGAATAGAACATTGATCAACTTAGAATTGTGGTCTTCAGGCACTTAGCTAAGACTCTGAGGATAGCCAGGAAAAGTAGTTACTTAGTGACTACAAAAATTATACATTTAAATCGTCAAGTTAATAACCTTGCATTTGACAGTCTTCTCATGGTCTGAATCTCTCCCAAACAAATGTCTAAAACCTCAGTGAAGAAAACTTACCTTAGTATGTTAACTTCAGACAAATTCATTAAAACTCATCATTTCATTCCATGTATTCAACTCTAAGTTATCACATTAGTCTATGGAAGTGAACAGGGTAATGACTCAGGATTCAATACTTTACTTAGCAGGTACAACTAATAACTTTAATAATGTAGATTGTGATCTTGAAAGCTCTGAATCTGCATCTCATCTCAACTAACGGTGCTTACATTATTAATAAATTGCTAAATAATATATTCATATCAGCATTCATATCTGTTTATTAGAAAATGCACTAATATAGCCAGTGTTCCCGGCTACCAAGAAAGGAAAAATAATTTCCATGCATTAGGCTCCTACCTCCAGAGACTATTCCATAGGCCAGCAGTGTGAACCTATAATAGCTTTCAAGGGGGTCCTTAAAATATACAGGTTTTAAATATACATACCATAAAGCTCTGTTAACTTGGCAAGAATATGGTAGGTTCACATCTACAGTGGCCAATTTCATGGGAAGCACCAAGAACTTGTAAGGCTAAAATGAGTTTGGGAGTAGCAGCACAGGCTGTAACTAAAGTAACAGTAATAATAAAATTTGCAGCTTCTTTCTATAAGGAGGAGCCCTACTTACATCTCCCAGTACAAGGCAGATGTATAGCCAATGTATATAGCTCATTGGTATTTGTCGTTTTTGCTTGCGGTTTTCCAGGAGAATCCAACCTGACAAGGAACAACCCCTATAAAGTTCTTTCCATCTCTGTAACATGGGAATCAGTCTTCCTGATTTATTTCACAGAAGTTGGTGACGGCACAGATCTGTAGGTCCCACATTTACTAACAGATTTATCACTGTACTCTAGAATTCAGGTGCTTAGGTTGATGACTTTGGTTTTAGTGAACCTACAGCATACTAGATATGATCTAAATCTTGGAATTTAAACTAGATTTCCTAATTGATAACACAGCTAATCTCCTTCCATCTTGTGTGTATAGGGTAGGCTAATCTGGACAAATGCCAAAGGTGACTGGTGAATGATCAAAACATGAGTCCTTTCTATTAGCAGCACAGTTGAACCAACACAGACCCATTCTATTGCCAGGGTTACCAGAAATGTACATACTCAGGGGTCACAAGCCAGAGTCCCAGATTGTAATCAAACCTGCAGATGTTTCAATCTGGCCTATCTAATGTTTAGAGATCTAAATTAGTTGTCAATGCTTAAATGTCCAGATATATGCCCTCAAAAATCTGCATTCCTGGACTATCTTGTAATAAAGAAATGCCTACAATCTCAGACCACATGCCCTCTGGCCACAATCAAGAACAAATGCTCTCCAAATTGCCCACAACCCCTACTAGGTTCCTTTCCCAGGGAGTAAGCTCCCTCAATGATTTTACTGTGCACATATCTGGGTATTCAAATTTGCCATTGCTAGTTCAGTTCCAATACTAACTTTAATCTCTGAAATAAAAAACTACAATCTGATCTCATCAGTATTATATCCAAACTTTCTGAGTGGTGAAACTCTAAGGGAAATGTAGGTAAGAGCAAAACCAGTTCCTACTGCTTGTAGGAACTATTCCATTTTCCAAATGTCATCTCTACAAATAATTAACTTGTTCCATCTCTTTCTTCACACTCCCAGTTACATTACTAAGCTGTTTTCTGTAACTGTCCAGTCCCTTTCAAACACAATGCTGTTAACATGTAACACATAGAGGTTAATACAATTTGCCGTGAGAATATGCTTCACCTTGAAGGCCAGAGATTCAAGCTGATGCTGGATAGTGATGCCATCTATACACTTCATGACTTTAAAAACAAACAATAAAAAACACCAAAAGCTTGAAAAAAAATTTTTGAACACATTCTCCATTCCATAATGGAGCATAAATCACTGGAAGGATTGTAAAAGAAGGCTCTAAATGTTCCACACCGCCCTGAAACGTTCATGCATGTGCAGAGGCTACTGCTTACCCATTGCGCTGAGATAATGGTTGAAGGCCTGGCAGGGAGGACTTGGGGTTTGTGTTGATTTGTCACAACTCATGGGTGCCGGGCTCCTGTCTGTGTCAAAAGAGAAATACCCACTGGAGGATCGAGACAGCAGGGAAGATCTTCTCACAAAGATGAAAAGCGGGGATCTGGTAGCAAAAGGGCCAGGGCTGGCCGGTGGGGCCAGCGGGCCCTGAGGGCTGCCTTGGGGGCAGCGGTCCCCTTCGCCTTCGGGACTGCCTTCGGGATTACCTTGCTGCTCTGTCTGTAGGGAGGTAGGGGCCCCAGGCCTGAGCTGGGGAGGCCTCTCAGCAGGCTGCAACTGTCCACCTTCTCGGTCACACTCAGAACTTACATCGGAAGGTTGCTTTGCCATTTGGTCTTTTTTTCTGGAGGTAAAAGAAAAAGAAAAACTCTGTTTTATGTTCAGCAAAATAAACTTCGACCTATTCACTAAAAAGTGGAGGGAATCCCACATACTTTGTTAACAATCGCTCGAATATAAAAGCAAAAGTATGGAGAGATGGAACTAAACTTGGGACCACCAGAGAAAATAAGAGTTAAGAACGTCAATTATTTTGCAGGGCTAAGGGTCTCCCGTGCACAAACATGCACACAAGGTTGCAGAGAAGCAGCCTGCTTGAAAAGTCTATTTGAATGTTCTTTTGCTCAGGACAGACTTGAATCAAATCCGAAATTCCCAGCGGGCTCTGATTTCCCGGGATCAGACTCTGCGCTGGAGTACAGCGCCGGGCGCAGATGCGGCGACTGCCTGCAGCTGGCCCCGTTCCCCGCTTCGGCCCCATTGTTTGCCGAAAATGCTGAGGGCAGCAAGTCTGGGGAAGGTTTGGCAGCGGCCGTCAGTCGTAGTAAGTGCGTCACAATAGAGTTTGTAACTCAGCGAGCGCAGCTCCGCCCGGTTCGGGCGCTTCTCCGCCCGCGGTGCCTCCCGCTCCCGCGCGCCGCACCGAACCCGACACAACTTCTCCAAGATGCAGCCTGTACTGTTAGATGCACACTCCTAAATCGGGGACCCCCCCTCCCGGAACCGCCCTCCGACACCCCCGGCGAAGTCCACAGATAGTTCTGCACGCACGGCGACACCGGTTCCTCACCGCGCGATTCTCTAACTAGAGACAACCCCCCTCCGCCCCCACCGCGCCGTCCCTCCCTTCGCCAGGCAATCACACCGAAACTCACGTCCGCCCCTTCCCTTCCGTGCGTTGCGTCCGGGCCCGGGCCCCGCGGCGACCGACCCGCGTTCTGCGCCGACCCGGCGCCCCCAGACCGTCACCACTCAGGCAGCGTGGGACACAAGGCGCAGCACCAGGCTTCAGAGCCCTCCGGGCAGCGCTGGGTGCACGCCTTCCCGCCC
>NW_012267263.1:1722107-1787511 GCF_000151885.1 Dipodomys ordii
CCCCGCGCAGCTGGCGCCCGGTGCCCGCGCTCCCAATTGGCCCGTGCGCGGTCGCTCGGTGCTGCAGCCAATGGGCAGCGGCGGCGGGGGCGGCGCCTACGGGTCAGGCAGCCAAAGGCGAGGCGATTGTTGACAAACTCGCCCTCCAGCTCCACTAGGGCTGAGGCGGCCACAACCTCCAGGCTGGGCTCTGGCTGTCCGCCCCGCCCCTGCGTTAGGGACACCGCGCGCGCTGCAGCAGTTCCCGCCGCCCCGGGCAAGATCACCTGGAGACAAAGCGAGACCGAAGAACTTCCCGGGACTAGATGGGCAGTCAACACACTGGTTCGGGTAGGTCGAGTTGCCGACCTCAACGGCTGCCCTAGCCCCGGCTGCAGCATCCAGCCAACTGCTGCAACTTCATCCTAGGTCCCCAAGCGCCGCGGGTACGCACCAAATCGGAACGACCATCTCTGGTCACTAGCGCACACACCCAACTCTCGTTCCCCAGTGTCCCGCGGGCCCTGCACCATCAGTGCCAACCCCGGGGAAACACGTCCCCCGAAGGTACGGCGCCACCAGCCTGCACAGCAAACGAGTATCGGTGCGATCCAGCACTCGGGAGCCGCTAGGAGAGCCCAGCCCTGAGGACCGAGCTAGTTCTGCTGGTTGGTTGGTCCCCCGTGTGGCCTTAGTGGTCCGGAGAGGCCCTGAGTCCCTCGCGGCCAGTGGATCCTGTCTGACTGACGTTGTCCGCAGGGCGCACACAGCGGGGGCTGGGCCTCCAGGCAGATCCGACAAAGCAACACCAGCAGCTAAACCTCGGCTTGCATGAGTCACAGGAAAAGACCAGCCTTGTCAGTTAAATCCCCACCGCAGTTCCGCAAACTCTCCGCAACGGGCTCATGCGCCCGAAGAGCCAAGCCGCCAAACCCTCAGGTACTGCGTGGCTACAAGCAGGGGATCGCCGGGCTGTCGGCGAAACTTCTCCTTTAGGCTCACGGGGCAAGTCCCCAGCACGGCGACGACAGCTCGCGCTCTCCCAGCCCGGCCAACAGGGCTTCATGACCCACCCCCCGTCCCCCCGCCGGGTGCGAAATCCAGGCCCCAGTCGTACTTCGGTCAGGTGTCCTCGGCGGCCCACAGCCAGCCCTGGCCTAGAGTGGACCTGCCCAGGAGGGGACCCGCCTGCACCTATTGCGACTAGTGGGGCAAATACGCGCGATTCTGCCTGCACGTGCGAGGGAAGCGGGCGGGGGATGGAGCGGCTCGAGCTCCGGCGCCTGTGCCGGTCTTCCAGCGGTCCCAAGCCGGTGCTCCGGAATTCGGAGGTGTTTACCTTGCGTTTCTCAGTCCGGGAGTCAGAGTCAGACATTGGGGGAACGAGGGCCGGGGGGGGGGGAGACGCCGAGGCGGTGGCCACAGGAGCTGGACAAGCCGAGCAGCCCGAGACGGTGCTGTCTGCAGAGGAGCAAGGATCGCGGAGCGGCTGCAAGAACCGGCGGCGGCGGGCAGCGGCAGGTCAGGGCGTTGGGCTCCTGACGAGCTGTCGACCCGGCGGCTGCGCGGAGCGAAGTGAAACCCGCGGTTCGCTGCAGCCCTGCTCAGACAGGCGGCCCCGCGCCGGCGCCCAATCACCTGGAGCTCCGCCCCTTGGAGTTCCCGCCCCGGCGGGCTGGCAGCTAAGCACCGCCCCCACAGAGCCGGGGCCGCGGGCTCCTGCAGGCTGGGACAGGTAAAGGCGGGGGTGGTCCCGACGGGTTCCCTGCGTTGCGCACCGCCCACCCCAGCGTGTTTACCCGAGTGACTCGGCTTGCTGGCAGCTGCGGCTGCCCATCCCCCCCACCCCAAAGTGTTCCCCCTGTCGTCGGCGGGCGCAGCGGCAAGAACTGTGAGGGCACCCCGGGAAATACTGCGCCCGCTGGGCACGGTCGCCGGAGGAGAGCTCCAGGAGGCCGCCTCTAGCGTTTGCTGCGCGGACTAGCCCCGCTTCGAGCTGTGCTGGGTCGCTCTTCGAAAACAGCGCAGGACAAAGTTGGGCACCGAGTCTCTGAGCGTGCTCGCGTAAGACTCCCAGGCGTCGGGTGGGACCCAGATCCGCGAGACGCTCGCTGTCCTCCCCGCGCCCCGTGGCCGGACTCGGACGTCGCTTCCGGTCACCCCGCGCGCCATCGTCGGATTTTTTTTCCCAGAGCTTAGCCTTGGGGGGGAGACAAACCCCCCCCGCCCCCGGGAGGGGGAAAGGTCAGTCAAGAAAAGCACAAACAGCAGCCCACAGCCGCTCCCACGCAACTCAGGTGCGGGGCGCGAAGCAACTGTACGCCCGTCAAATAAGGAAATGTGGGGGGAGAGAAGGAGGAAAGGAGAGTGGGAGGGAGGGAGAGAACCCAAAAGAAACGATACTGAACAAACATTAGAAATAAAAAGGCACCCAAGAGAGCCTCGGTCTCCGGTAGAGAAGGTGAGCTGGGCTGGGCCCGCGGGGACCGGCCAGATTCGGTCCTTCGGTGGGCTGGAGTCGGTGCCGGCGAAGCGGCGCAGTTCGGGCCGCGCTGGGGCCGCCGTCTGGAGGTCACAGTATTCCCCACCCTTCCTCCCTTTGCAACCCCAGCCTCGTTTTCGAGTCTTCACTCTTCCCTCTCCCGGGGAGACCACACTCCATCTCTTCTGTGGGTCTGAACCCCGGTCCTCCCGCCGAACAGGTGTCCCTGGCCCCATGCCTGGCCCTTCCTGCTAGTTCTTTGCGCGCCTCGGTTCCTCGCCCCCCGGGGTGGACGGGAGCGCGGCGGGGAGCGGGAGGATGGGTCAGGAAACGGAACATCTTGCCTTCTGCGACGCCGAGCTGAAGAACACTCAATGGAGGAGCTACTCCAATCTGCACCTCGATCAGGCCGTGGAAGGGGCCTCCAAGTAGAGGAGCGAGTGGGGAGGCCTTGCTACGGCCGGGGCGCCGTGGGCATGGTTCGTGTGTAGAAGCCGTTCTAATGTCGGCGTGACCCAGCACCACCCCAGATTAGTCTCCGGTGCGTCCCGAGCGGGGCGAAGGACCGGCTAGAGGAAGCACGCCGGTCCGGCCCGGGGAGTTCGTAGCAAGAGGGAAAGGTCGAGGGCGTGCACATCGCGGACAGACTGGACTCTAGGAAGCCGAGACCTGTCCTAACCGCGGGAATCGCTGCCGTGGCCCTCGGCGGTGGCTCCCGTCGAGCTTTGTGCCTCTGCAACTCCGCGTCGGGGGTGGAGGTAGGCAATGCAACCTGCTGCGCCCGCGGGGAAAGAGCCCCAAGGGTGAGCCGTCAGCCACCCTGGGTCCTACCCGGTGCCATCTCGGGCGTCGGGCGACGCGGAGCACGACCCGCAAAAGAACCACGCCGCCAAGTCGCGTGGTCCGTGCGTCGCCTCGCCCTTGCGACCCGGTCAATACCTAGGCGTCGGGGAAAGCCAGGAGCTCCAGATTAGGGCTTAACAAAGAAGCCTGCCCGGAGGCGGTGGTTCTCGTTAACTCGGACGAGCTGGGGCCCTTCCACCCGACGCGCATCAGGCGGCTTGGAGCCCCTGTCCGGCTCTTTCCCCGCGGTGCGTGCGGGAATCCCTCCAGGCGTGAAGGGCATCGTGGGAAAGGCCGGTGGGCTCTGGCTCACCGATCCTGGATATCGATCTCGCTGCAGGACAGTAACCCCTCCCTGCCACCGGCCGGCGTGTGGAGGGAGGAAAGCGAGGACTCGGACTGAGCGGACAGGGGACATGCACGCACCGCGGGCGCCGCCTGTGGGGTCTTTCCAAGTTTCGAAACCAGTTCATTCGGCAGTGGATCCCCCAAACCCGCCTCCTCAGCACTCCAGGCTGCGGGCGCGCCGCCCTTTCAGTTCATTGCTTTATTCAGCTTCAAGACTGCGCTCTTCTACGGGACAGATTGAACTTTTACGCGGGGGCTAATGTGTGTGTGTGTGTGTGTGTGTGTGTGTGTGTGTGTGTGTGTGTGTGTGTGAAGGGGGCGGGGGGGATTGATCTGGGATCAGGAAGCCGTCCACCGGGGAGGGGGGGGTGCCAGGGGGAGGGATCAGCTGGACTCCTTGCTCTACTGAAAGCACAACTCCAGCCCCCCCCCCGCCCCCTCTCCTCGGGTGCGTTTCTGCGCGGAGCCCAGCCTCGGCCGGTGCCACTCGCCCAAGCCAACTTTTGCCGGTGCGTGGGGCGATGGGACGTCCCCCCTCTTCTTTTGCCTGAGGGTGTTTGATTTTTTTTTGTTTTGATTTTTTTTCTTTTAACTTTGCACCGCCGTTTTTCAAAATTACGGGGAATGTGAGTCACCAAGGACAGCAAATCCTCGAGGCCGGCACCGGGCGGTGGAGGTGGGGGCGGGGAGCTCCTGAGGGTCTGAAGCCGAGGGAGGGGGGGCTCCAGGGGACAGGAAGGGAGAATTCCCCAGGAAGCGGCCGCCGGGGCCCCAGCCGCCGCCGTGCGCCTTCACCAGCCCCGGGCAGGACCTCGGCTTCACGATCAAACTGCCCGCGGGCAGGGGCCCCCGCACGAGCCAGCCTGGCCTCAGCCCCAGCTCCCGGGGCTAGCGGGGCCAGCTTCGTGGCAGCTCCAAAGGGGCCGGTTCACACCACGCCACGCGGGGTACAGCTTGGCGCGGGGCGCGGGGTGCGGGCCTGGAGGGCGGGCGGCTGGCTCCGCGGGCGCGGGATAGAGGGCCCAGGAGGCCTGCGGGTCGGGGATTCCCGCTGTCGGCGCTTGGAGGTCGGCGAGTGGAAGGTTCAAGGCAGACCCCACCCTCAGGGCATCATTCTTCACCGACGCGCACGGGTGCAGCCACTGCCAAGCAAGACACAAAGGGCCAAGGGTCTGCTGACGCGCGCTCTCCCTGAGACCCGCGGCTTTCTGCACACCCGCACGCAGCTGAGCACTCAGGAGGCACGGAAACCAACCCTTCCCTGGGACGCAGTAGGCCAGAAGCAATTGGCTATGAATAACCCTCGGAACACTATTTATCTCCAGAATTTCGAACTGTCCCCTAGCAGGCCAGACATCTAGGCGTTTTCCGTAAAAGAGTGGAGGTGGCGACTTACTCGCCAGAGCCCTTGGTCTAAGAACTAAGCTCTTCCGCCCCTCCCCCCCCCCCCCCCCCCCCCCACCCCCTCTTTCTCTTCTCCCTCGAGGTTCCCTTCCTTTCCTCCTCTGGAGTGGCTAGGGCGCCACCTTCCGGAGCGCAGGAGCAACTGAACAGAAGAACCTCACCGCAGGTAAGCCTGCTCCCAGCCTTCCCAGCTAAGAGCTGGCCACAGAGAGGATTGTGGAATCTGCAGAAAGGGACAGAGGACCAAGGCTTGGCACTCTTGGACACTCTGAGCACTTTTCAGCTACACTCCAGAGACCTGCAGTAAAGCAACACAATGTTGTTCAGGCAGTCACTGGCAGCCATGGAGAAGACAGACATCCCTGGTTCAAGAGAGGGGGATTTACGGGTCAGTGATTTTGAGAAGCTACACTGGGCATATTGTTTCATTTTCCGCAGTTTACGTGCCCGAGCATTATTTTCACATCCAGAGAAGAGAAAAATCATAGATTATTTTCTGTATCTGAATAATTGCAGAGGAATGGCTTTTCCCTTCTCCTAACCAATTCTGTACTGTACTCATCATTTTCAACTTCTCAGCAAGTAGTAAATTCCTTTAACGTCCCAAATCACAGTAAGCACAAGTTTTTTGTGTATATAATTTTGAACTCATCATTTCCACTACCCCCAACTTTGTCCTCCTGGATGGTAGAACTCTGAGTAGCACTGAAGTTAACAGCACACACTTTCCTTCTGTGGCATTCTAAAATGCTATCTGAAGTGTTCAAAGGAGCTCACAGAATGCAGATGGGAGTGGAGGTGGAGGAGGGGAAGAGCATGAATATATAAAAGCCCAATTATGTATCTTTCTTGAAAATGTCCTCAATTACATCAGTAATTTCTAATGAAAAGCCTCATTCTTCACACATTGTGGTTAAGCACCATCAAATCAGTACTGAAAAGACTTTGATCATATTTGCAAGATGCGCAGATGAACTTTCACTGACCAAGATTTCAAAGTTCATAATTAATACTCTTGACAAATCCCTGACTAATCTGTCAACTTTCAATGTCTTTAACCACAAGGTTCAAAATCATGAGATGGTGTACACAGCCTCTGAACTTTCCACATAATGTCACATAATTATTCAAAATACATTTCCCTTTGAGTCTGCATTACATAACTTTTGTCACTTTAAATGAAAGTGTGTGGAAAAAAGCAAGGGCTTCATGTGTTTAGTGCTAAATATAGAATTAAGGACCAGAGGTACAAATCATAGGAGACAGATTTCTGAGGGTTTTTTGGTATGAGGATTTGAACTCAGGACCTCATACTCCATTGATGCTCTATCACTCAAACTAAGACCTCAGCCTTGCTTTTTTGCTAGTCACTTTATAAGGGAGTCTGTCAGACTTCTCTGCCCAGGTTGGCTTCAAACTGCAATCTTCCAGATACTGACCTCCTGAGAAACTAATGATTATAAGCCTGTCACCAGCACCGGTCATAAGAAAAGATTACAAAAGGAAGAGAAAAGAGGGCTAGGAATGTGGCTTAGTGGTAGAGTGCTTGTCTAGCATGCATGAAGCCCTTGGTTCGATTCCTCAGTAACACATAAGCAGAAAAGGCCAAAGTGGCACTGTGGCTCAAGTGGTAGAGCACTAGCCTTGAGCAAAAGAAGCTCAGGGACAGTGCCCAGGCCTTGAGTTCAACTGGCAAAGAAAAATAAAAGAAAAAAAGAGAGAAAGGAAGGAAGAAAAGAAAAAAAGAAAAGAAAGAAAATCCAGTGGCAGGTGAACAGAAGTTTTCTTCACTTGTGACCCTTTCATTGATGCTAGAAAGGAACAGTGAATTGATGGGAAGACTAAGTGAGGTGACCATACTGTCAAGATTGTTTCTTAATGTAAACTTCTGAAGACTGTAATTCTCCTTCCTATATTCTTCACAGATTGTGATAGGAACCTACAAAGGATTAACGTTTAGGTAGAAGGATCAAGTCTCATTTCTGTTATATTGGATGTTTGGCTGTCATTCTAGGCACTCACTTATGTCTCTGCCTGTCAGGATGATAGGTACCGAAGTCCCACTGTACATCATAACCCAGGCTGGACTTGGCAGGTTTAAGGGTGTACACTGCAAGTACAGGTTTCCTACTTCAGGAAGTTGTTGAGTTTTAAAGACTGCTGGAAATAGGATCTTAATACAAAAGATATTTGACTAGTTAATACAGCAATGTTACAGGTTGTCACAGAAAAAAAAAAAGCCTGGCTTTGAACTGCAATTCCCAAATCTCACCTGCCTACGTTGTTAGGATTGCAGGCATGAACCATTGGCACCCATCTTGATTCTTAACATTTGCACATGTCAGATTGTTATGAGAGCCTTTGCTTCTGATCCGTCGAGTCAGGGTCTGTACTCTTCATTTTCCCTCCCAGATGGCCAAGTAAAGGCAACAAGGTGCTGAAGGAAGCCACTAGGCCTCCATTGCCTAGTCTGCCTGCTTGCATCTTGTGTAACTTCCTAACAATGCCAAGAAACAACATATGGCACTTTGCATACCTATCTAAACCAGGTTGGTATTTTCTATATACCTATTGGGTGTCAGATGGCAGAGGAAACCTTTACATTCTCTGACTCACTGGTCCTTACTACAGATACCATTCTAGTTTATAGGCAAACCAAGGTTTAAAGAAATAGAGCACCTTTGTTGAAGTCACAAATCTGAAAAAATGTCTCCACCATCAAAACAAGTGAGTGACCTTGGATGCTTGACTTACATCAGAATGTCCAGATGTCTATCCATGCTAGCTCAAGTTTCCCAAGAAGGTCATGGGGTCTAGGAATGATGTTGCCCCTAGAGGAAGATGCCGAGAAGGCTGGCTTCAGAGGTAGCTGGCTGTGCAAAAGGACCAGCTGGAGGGTCTGGAAACTTCCTGCAGTAGGCCAAGGCTTCAGCTCTCCAGAAAATAGGTTCATCCTGGAGAGACCTGGAGATAATGTTCAAAGCACACTAGGTACTCTTTCTGGGAATGGGAGAAGACACATGCACCACAAGAAAGTTGGCAGTCTTCTGCACAGCTCTATAGACCCTTCCTGCCCTTCCAGCCACCACCCTAAATCATCAAACACAATCCAAATCCCTTCCAATGTGCACCAAGCCGACTGACAAATCATGACCAGTGAAATGCCTATGGCCAAGAAATTAACCTGTAGCTCTTCCTGCTTCCTGCAAAGACTTCTAGGCTCACTGAATGCCAAAGGCCGTGGTCTCATTTGTCTCATAGTGAGTTGCCTCTCTTGAAGAATAACACGCATTTCATTCAGGTAATATTCCTTATGGGGTTAGAGTGGTAGGTCTTTGCTAGCTAATTGTCATCTTCATCCCTATTATTTGACTGATAGTCAACATAAACATAAACATAGCATTGTCCTGGTGCTAGGGGTTCATGCCTGTAATCCTAGCTACTCAAGAGGGTGAGATCTGAGGATTATGGTTCAAAGCTACCCCGAGGAGGAAAGTCTGTGAGACTCTTCTCTCTATTCAACCAGCAAAAAGCCAGAAGTGGAGGTGTGGCCCCAGGGGTAATGGAAAAGGGACAATGCTCTGGCTATCTGTTCAAGCCCCAGTACTGTGTGCGCGTGTGCACACCCACGCACGCACACACACATGGAAAAGAAGAAAAAGAAAAACAGAATAAACACTCACCTGAGACTCACACCGGATACTATGATTCTTTTTCTTCAGTTACTCTCCACACACGGGAGCAGGGGCAATTTCTGTTTTCTCTGATAACTGGCCAGTTCCTTGGGGGCAGGGTCAAGCCTCAGTTTCTTAGATCTCTTGGCCCCAAGAATACATGCGCCCTTGTGGTTTCCTCTAAAGCCAAGTCATATTGGCATAAAACAAAATTCTGCAGTTATAATTAATAATCAAGATTCTAGCTTAATAATTTCTCTGCATCTATTTAATTAATATTTTATGTTGACTAGCTCTTAAAGATATTTAACATAATCTGAGATGTTAGAATGAAGAAAATTTCCTAGCCAAACAATATCACCTTTATTGAGCCTAACTAGAAAGTTTAATTTGAGGAGAGACAGATTTACCTTCAAAATGTTCTTCTTAGTGCAATCATTTGTTTGCCTGATGAATATACCATTCAACTATTAAGTATTATAGAAAATGTCCACTCAGTGAAGGAGTGGAGTGTTGAACCTTGACACCGTCCTTATCTCTAAGAAGTAAGAATGAAGTAAGGCTGGCACATATTGACTACATATATTCTTGTTATTACTCTGTGTGTGTGTGTGTGTGTGTGTGTGTGCGTGTGTGTGCCTCCACTTTGCATTTTACTGGCTAACTGAAGATAAAGTCTCCTGGACTTTTATTCTCTGGCTGGATTTGAACCTGGATTCTCCAGGTTTCCACCTTCTAAATATATAGGAACACAAGCATTACAACTTATTGATTTTTTTCCCCTAGGGATGGGACCCAGAACCTGACACAAGCATTCTATCACTGAACTATACTCCCATCTCAATTTTCTTATTATCATATGTTCTCCAATTAATAATGAATACAACATTCTTTACAGTGCCAATTCCTTTATAAAGTTCGCTTGGTCATCATTAAATAAAGCAAGAATGCTGACACAGAGGCATTCTCTTTAACCACTTAATAAGAACTTCTGGCACTTTTTCTCTGTGCCACTGATTCATAAGAGGAAAGTTTAAAAAGAACACAAGGGTACATCACTTTCCCTCTAGAATACAGGAAACCATAGAAAAGTTTTGGCAATGGAATTAAAGTAACCACAGTGCCTCTCTTGGTAGCATTTTCTATAGACAAATGCATTTTACATGAAACAAGAAAGAATATTCAATTAGGTGGTTATAATAATGCTGCAATATTAGTTTCACACCTTTTTCATACAAAAGGATATGGCTGTTTAATCAACTGATCGCTTAGCCTGATAAGTATATACCCAAGAGAGTGATTTTCAATCAAGAATTTTCTTCAAAAGCAGAAGCACCATAAACTTCCAGAACTAAGTAAGTCATCCAGTAGGTGTCTGCAGGGTAAATACTCTTGACAGCCCCCTGCAGATAACCAAATCTGTGCATATTCAGCTCCCACATATAAAATGGCATAGTGGGGCTGGGAAGGTGGGTCAGTGGTTGAGCGCTTACCTTGTATGCATGAGGCCCTGGATTCGATTCCTCAGTACCACATAAGCAGAAAAAAGCCCGAAATGGCCCTGTGGCTTGTAGCTCACTAGCCTTGATCTGAAGAGCTGAGGGATAGCGCCCAGGCCCAGAGTTCAGGCCCCAAGACCAACCAAAAAAAGAAAAAGAAAATGGCATAGTATTTGCTTATAACATCATCTCCTGTGTCTTACACTATATCAAAATTACTTACTGTACCTAATACAATCTAAATGCTGTGCAAATAATTGCTATTTAGGGAATTATTGCTTAGGAAATCATAGCAAGGGAAAAACTCATTTATTTAGTACAGACATGTTTGTTTTTTTTTAGTACAGACATGTTTTTGTACAATACTTTTATTTGCCACTGATCAAACCTGTGGATAAAGAACTTGAGCTAAGGAGGCTGAATCCAAAGCTATCATAAAGAAGGTCTGTCTTGCAAGTTTTAACTTCATGGGCCCAAATGATATCACTAGCAATTTGGAAGGGCTCCTACTTCTACTCAGGATATGTAAGGAATCAAGAAAACTTCACTTTCACAGTAACAAGCAGATGAATCTGGATAAAATTAAAATGATCCATTTAATGAGGTTAATGAAGAAAGCACAGTTTACACTTTATGGCAGCTCTGATGAAGTAATTTTGTAGAGAAATGTCTTTGCATATGAGGGTTTAGGTTGGTAAATGAAAGTGTAACCCTATTAAGGCGGGGAGAGACTTTAAAAGGATGAGAAAAAATGGCCAGATGGACTGGAATTCAGAACTGAAGCATATGAAAATGTGTTTGACCCATCAATATTTACCCTAATCCAGAATTTTGTCATGTAAGCATTAGCTATGGGGTCTGGAAAACAAAGGAAATGTGCAGAGTTCTCTCTGTACTTGGAAGCTATGCTGGAGTTGAACTCAAAGACACTGCCACAATAGTCCAGCATCCTTCCAACTCAACTGCTGACGGAATCAAAGGGCAGCACGGAGGTAGGACAGGCTAAGCACAGTGAATGCCATCTAATTACAGCAGACCCTGCTGAACCCTAATAATCATATGAAGAGAGGGAAGCACAAGAATTAGAATCTGTTATACACAATATCTGAAGTACATTAGGACATTCTAAACACCCTGCAAAGAAGAAGACATGTTACTCAAACTCTAGAGATAGCACAGTCAGTAAAGGCAGAATTCCAAATGCTCCCTTATGGGAATTAGCAGACAAAGATTATTAGCAGACAATTATTATAAATGTATTTAGGAATTTACAAGGAAAAAATGGGTCTAGTGAGCTACAATGGGATATTTCATGAGATAAATGTAACCTCTAAGCGAGAATCAAAGGAATATTTGAATAAAAAAATTACATAGTACATTATACGTACATTAAAAAAACAGCAGCAAGGAAGATAAAACCTCTTGTGTCCCTATCTTGGAGTTTATTCCGCTTAGCATCATCTTATATGGTCATACGTACATAGCTTTTGACCTTTTCTGCTTGTCTCAGACATATACTAGTTATTGCAAATAAGGGAAACCATGGGACCGATATTTCTTTGGGCCTGGCTTACTTCACTTAATATAAGTTTTTCCAAGTCTTTCCATTTCCTAACAAATGGGGTGATGCCATTCTTTCTGATGGAGGCATAGAATTCCATCATACACACACACACACACACACACACATACATATGCATATATATATATATATATATCACATTTTCTTGATCAATTCATCTACTGAGGGGCATCTGGGTTGGTTCCATATCTTAGCTATGGTAAATAATGCTGTGAGAAACATAGTTGTGCTGGTAGCTTTAGTATACCCTTGTTTGTAATCATTTGGGTAAATGCCCAAAAGTGAATGATTACTGGGTCATAGTGGAACCTCCATACTGCTTTCCAAAGTGGTTGAACAAGTTTACATTCCCACCAACAATGCAGTAGGGTTCCCTTTTGGCCACATCCCCTCCAGCATCTCTTGTTATTAGATTTCTTGATTATCTCCCCCCATGGTATAACCCCTGTTTTCATTGTATTTAATTCTGGTGCCCTGCATCTTGTGTGTGTGTGTGTGTGTGTGTGTATATATATATATATATATATATATATATATATATATTTCTAATTGTTTTGGGGAGGAGGGAAATAACAAAATGTTGAAACAGGTTGACTCATTGTAACAATGAGATGTACAAGACACTATATTGGGGAAGTGGTTAGGGAAGGGAGGGTAGGGGAAAAACAAAGGAGGGGTAACAATGCTCGATAGGAAATGTACTCATTACCTTACCCATGTAACTGTAACTCCTCTGTACAGTATCTTTACAATTAAAATATATTAAAAATAAAAAATTAAAAAAGAGGAATATTTGAGATCAAAAATTAGCCATGGCTTTAACAACAGGATGAGTATTGTCAAGTAAAAGTGCACAATCTTGAAAACAAATACGTCAGTAGAAATTACCCCAAATGAACAAAGAAGAAAATACAAAACTTCAGTGCCCTGTTGTATTACACAGGCAATCATATATATGCTATTGTAATCCCAGAAGTTTCCATGAATGAAATATAAACTATTTGGAAATATAATGGCGAAAATGTCTATAAGTTTGAGATTATAAATTTAATATCATACCTGTACATGTAAGAAGTTCAATGAGTAGCAAGCAGATAAATATCTTAATAGTTCAACCTAAGCACATGTAGTAGAATCTCAAAAGTGTACAAACTTGTAACATTAGTTATAATGTCAATCTACATAAAAAGAAATTCACAGCTGAATTCTTATCAGATGCAAAACAAGACAATATAACAATAACTTTAAAATTCTGTATCCAAAGAAACTATGTTTTAAAAATTAAGCTGAAAAATAAAATTTAATAGTTAAACCAAGATTTCAGTTTAATATAAAAAGAACCAACAAAAGTATTTTGGCCTCAGAGGTTGTAATGCTATTTAGAAACTCTCAAAGTCAAAGCAAATACCCTGAAAACATTACAGGAAGGAATAGGTGAAATTCTAGGACTCCTTGGCACAGGCTGAAATTTTCTTAATAGAGTCCCAGAAACACAACAAATTAAAGAAAGGTTGGACAAATGGGATTGCATGAAACTGCAGAGCTTCTGCATGGCAAAGGACATAGCTAGCAAGATCAATAGAAAGCCCACGGATGGGGAGAAGATCTTCACTAGCCATATAATGGACAAGGGTCTCATATTTAAAATATACCTGGAACTCAAAAAATTAAATCTCCCAACAACAAATCCTCAAAGAAACAACTACCCGATAAATAAGTGGCTAAAGACTTAAAGAGAAAGCCAGGCGCTGGTAGCTCACGCCTTTAATCCTAGCTACTCAGGAGGCTGAGATCTGAGAATCTTGGTTCAAAGCTAGCCTGGGCAGGAAAGTCTGTGAGACTCTTATCTCCAATAAACCACTAGAAAACCGGAAGTGATGCTGTGGGTCAAGCAGTAGAGCACTCCCCTTGAACTGAAGAAGAGCGCAAGGACAGCGCCCAAGCCCAGAGTTCAAACAAAAGAAAAAAAAAAAGACTTAAAGAGAAACTTCTCTGAAGAGGAAAGAAGGATGGCCAATAGACAACATGAAGAAATGTTCATCTTCTCTAGCCATAAAAGAAATGCAAATCAAAACAACATTGAGCCGGGCGCTGGTAGCTCATGCCTGTAATCCTAGCTACTCAGGAGGCTGAGATCTGAGGATCGCGGTTCAAAGCCAGCCCGGGCAGGAGAGACCGTGAGACTCCTATCTCCAATAAACCACCAGAAACCGGAAGTGGCACTGTAGCTCAAGTGGTAGAGCGCTCGTCTTGAGCTGAAGAGCTGAGGGACAGCGCCCAGGCCCAGAGTTCAAGCCCCACGACCGACAAAAAAAAAAAAAAAATCAAAACAACATTGAGATTCCACCTCACCCCAGTTAGAATGGCTATAATCAAGAACTCTAATAACAACAGATGCTGTAAGGAATGTGGCCAAAATGGAACCCTACTTCATTGTTGTTCAACCATTTGGAAAGCAGTATGGAAGTTTCTCAAAAGACTTCACATAGAGCCCCTCTATGACCCCAAATCCCACTTTTGGGCATTTACCCAAACAATTACAAACAAGAGTATACTAAAGCTACCAGCACAACTATGTTTCTCACAGTATTATTTACCATAGCTAAGATATGGAACCAACCCAGATGCCCCTCAGTAGATGAATTGATCAAGAAAATGTGGCATATATATAAATACAATGGAATACTATGTCTCCATCACAAAGAATGACACTGTTCCATTTATTAGGAAATGGAAAGACTTAGAAAAAATTATGTTAAGTGAAGTAAGCCAGGCCCAAAGAAACATAGGTCCCATGGTTTCCCTTATTTACAATAAATAGTATATGTCTAGGACAAGCAGAAAAGGTCAAAAGCTATGTACATATGACCATATAAGGTGATGTTAAGCAAAATGAACCCCAAGACAGGGACACAAGTGGTTTTTTTCTTTCTTGCTATTTTTTTAAATATATTATGTGGGTTTTTTGTTTCTTTTATATTTTCTTCCCCCATGGTATAACCCCTGTTTTCACTGTATTTTATTCAGGTGCCCTGCATCTTGCATATACAATTTTCTAATTTTGGGAGGGGAAGGGAAAAAACAAAATGCTTAAATAGGGATACAGGTTGACTCATTGTAACCATGAGATGTACAAGACACTAGGTTGAAAACAAACTTTACAACTTGTGGTGGGGAGGGAAGAGTTGGGGAGGTTGGGAGGGAATGTATTACATGGGCAAAACAAAGGAGGTGGTAATAATGCTCCATAGGAAATGTACTCATTACCTTACTCATGTAACTGTAACTCCTCTGTACATTATTTTTACAATAAAAATGTATTAAAAAAAGAAACCTCTGACAACTTTATACAAAATATCTTTAAAAACATACCGAGTGGGCTTAGAATGTGGCTTAGTGGTAGAGTGCTTGCCTAGCATGCCTGAAGCCCTGGGTTTGATTCCCTAGTACCACATAAACAGAAAAAAGCAGGAAGTGGCTCTGTGGCTCAAATGGTAGGGTGCTAGCCTTGAGCCAAAGAAGCTCAAGGACAATGCCTAGGCTCTGAGTTCATGCCCCAGAACTGGCAAAAAAAAATACCAAGGATGAGAAATTCTTTTCATATTATGAAGTAGTGATGCTGCCTTAAATAAGCTCATAGCAAGAAAACAAAATCAAAGACTAAATGTCTCCTATAAATGTAGATGAAAAAATCTTGAGAATATATTCACAAACGTGATCATCAATACAAAGAAGGGCAAGTTTCATGGCTGATGTCGTCTGAATGTGAAATGGCTCCAAAAGGCCCATTTGTTAAAGGATTGGTCCCAAAGGTGGTGCTATTAGGAGGTGGTGGAATTTTTAGGAGGTCATTATGTCATTTGGGTGTACTCTTGAAAGGAATTGTAGGATCATAGCCCACTTCCCCTTCCTTTCTTCCTGGCCCTGAGGTGAGCAGTTTTGCTAAGCCACCTGCTCCTACCATTGCCATCTGGCTCTCTCACTGGTTGGCCCCAGATAAAAATGCAAGACCCTATCTGAAAAATAACTAAAAGAATAAAATGTCTGTAGGCATAGCCCAAGTGGTGGAGGCATCTATCCAGCCAAGTGCAAGGTCCTGAGTTCAAACCTCAGGAGAGAGAGGGGCGGGGGGGGGAGGTACAGAGATTGAGAGAGAAAGAGAGAGAGGACACAAAAGTAAAAATCCTACAGCTTCTAGAAAGAAGGGGGGAGGTACAGAGATTGAGAGAGAGAGAGGACATAAAAGTAAAAATCCTACAGCTTCTAGAAAGAAGGGTGTGTGGGGGGGAGGTACAGAGATTGAGAGAGAGAGAGAGAGAGAGAGAGAGAGAGAGAGAGAGAGAAGACATAAAAGTAAAAATCCTACAGCTTCTAGAAAGAAGCACAGGAGAATAGCTTTACAGCCTTGGATTAGGTTAAGCTTTTTGAGAAAAGGCACAGGGCACTAACAAAAAATTAAAATCAACAACTTTTTATTTCATCAAACTTAAAAATATCTGCCTATTAGAAAGTATTGCTAAGAAAATGAATGGACAGACTGGACAAATTAAAGTATCTATATTCCCAATGTACACCAGAGTCCTATAACTTAACACTAAATGCACACATACAGTTTTTAAATGGACTACTAATAAGAAAAACTAGATAAAGAGACCTGTGTTTGTCTTATAACTCCATATGAATTTGTCTTTTCTAAGTTTCTTTTTTTAATTTAAATGTTATTGTATAGGTGATATACAGAGGGGTTACACTTACATAAGTCAGGTAATGAGTGCATTTCTTTTCAAGCAGTGTCACCCCCTCCTTCATTTCCTCCCAGTTTTCTGACTTCTGATCCCTTCCCCCCAAGTTGTAGGTTCATTTCCAACATAGTGTCTAGTGAGTATCACATATGAATTTGTTAATTCCTCAAAATATAATGTTTAATCGAAGAACCCCACTCACCCAGAAAGAAATCAGGAAGTTCTGAGTTAAAATTTTAACAAAGTAATTTTAATGTAAGCCTTACAAGATTACTATTTCTTTTTATGCTTTTTTTAGTTAAAGAAGAACATGCATGCAGAGCTGTAAGTATAGTAGCTTGCTAAATTATCATAAGAGGAGCAAACTCATCCATCATACATATTAAGAAATAGAACATGGGTCTCCCAATGGCCCAGCAAAAAAATCTCCTGGCTCGAGCTGGCCATTACTACTTACATTGTTTCAGCAGTAGGCTATTAGGCTAACAGAATTGACTCCTGGTGGTTCAAGGCACAATATGTGATGTAACTATTAGCTGTCCAGGGAAGGAAGCTACTAAGAGTCTAGCCTTCTACCATATAGGGGTTCTTACAAGTAAGTCCCATCCCTTCTCTATGCTTTACAGTGAGGTCACCCTGCATGCTATCTTCCTGTAGTTCCTTGGGACTAAGCGCATTGTGTCCCACCCAGGAGGGAAGAGGTGCAGATTGACATAATGATCAAATCTTTTTTTTTTTTTTTTTGTCAGTCCTGGGGCTTGAACTCTGGGCCTGGGCATTGTCCTTGAGCTGAAGAGCTGAGGGACAGCACTCAGGCCCAGAGTTCAGGCCCCACGACTGGACCCCCCCCCCAAAAAAAAAAAAGAATCTCACGGACTACTTTCCTGCCCTGGCTGGCTTTGAACAGCGATCCTCAGATCTCAGTCTCCCAGGGGTGAGCCAAGGGAACCTAACAGCAATCTTATCTTTAAAATTAAACAGCCTAGCTGGGGGGTGGCTCCTGGCTCTTCCCTGGTAGGAAGCAGGAAAGTCCACAAGATTCTTATCTCCAATTAATTACCTAAAAAGCCAGAGTGCTAGCCTTGAGAACAAAAGCTCAGTGACAATACTCAGGCTCTCAGTTCAAACCCCAGGATGGGCACAAATTAAAATACATAAATAAATAAAACCGGAAAGGGAACTTGCCCACGAAAAGTGAAAAGCAACTATAAACACATTTTATTTTCACAAAATACAGTAATTTCTAACTCAAACCTTGTTATACTAAAATAAACATCCTGAAATTATTTCCTTTTCTCTTTTAAGTTCAGTTAACTTACTTAATATTTTTTAGAATCATGATAAAATCCTTAACCACTACTGGGGTCTAGTTGGACTCAGGTGAATTCCAACTTGTGAAAGGGCTTTGTTTGTGGAAGACAGCTCCTCCTCACGCAAATTTCACAATTTTTCACTGTGAATCCTTGGTGATGGGAGTAGACCTACAGTCACACATGGAGAAGAAAGCCCCAATTGCCTGGCATTTGAAGCATCTCCCCTGGGGAACCCAGAGTCGAGCAGTTGCCGGAGCTCAGAGGCTGGAGCTTAGCAAAACATTTGCTCTCTCCAGTGGCTATAACAAGTTACTCTTGAATGAAGGAAATGGAATGATCTCAATTCACTTCCCAGATACACAAAGCCCCACTGTGGGGCATGAGGGTTGACCAGGTGGCTACCATGTGGAAACCAGGTCTGTGGGGATGGGAGATGACCTCAGGGTCCCTTTTCTAGGCTAAACTGAAGAAATTACCCCCCCCCCATATGTTTTCTTAACTTCACATGAATGACCTGCATTTTATAGGTTCAACCTAGTAGTTCATGCTACTGAGGAACCTGAGTGGGTCAGGAGGACAGGGGAAGAGAAGAGAAGATAGATTTTCCCCTTTCCTAGGCAGCAATCTCTTGCTAGTAGTTTTCCTCTCTTGCTCTCGGTGCTAGGACAAGGTAGAAGTGACAGAAGGGTACAACCAGTTGTGGTGATGCCTTCAAAATACAGGATTTAACTGTTTGACTCTGTTGAATTTCTATCATGTGACATAATTCTAATAATACCTGACTCTTTGCTCAAGGCTACCAAGCAGGAACTGGCCCTTCTCACACCAGAGCAGAGCAGGACTCTATGCAGGTAAGCCCATACCAGCTTCCTCACTGAGCCTGGGGGACACACTAGCAAGCAAGCTGTTTCACTTACTAGCTGTCAGGTCAGATGGACTTTATGGGGTGGGGAAATCTCTTTCTTCAGATTCCTTATACAGAAAAGTGAGAATCTATGCATAGTACAGGAGACTGAAGGCCTGAGAAATTCTACTCTTTCCCACTCCTGGAGATGTTTTCAATATGCTTTGCCTAAATCTTCGGTTCATGTTGCCCTGGATTGTGAATTGGATTCTGAACATCTGCTAAAGCTGCATTCATCCAGGTGGTTTGGGGGAGGGGAAATGGAGGGGTGGGAAATCTGAGTGTTCATTGGAAATAAATATTCCATGCAAAGTGAAAACCATCCCACACTGCGTTTGTAGGAAGTGGAGAGCACATGTAGGGCACATTATAGGTTATGGGTTTGAGTGTGGGGTACATATTCTTCCTAAAACTAAGATTTAAGGAGGGCTAATATCCCAATACTATCTTTCCAGCTTAGAACTCCTGTACAACTTTTTTTCCTATATTGTTTCTTCCACTCTAACCCTTTCTGCTATCAGATAATATCTACCATTATATAGTTTAGGCATAGTTCAAAATAAATGAGTGATTTGTTTTGAATAAAGGGGTGTGAGAATAAAGTATAAATAATCATGTAAAGTAAATAAATGTAGAAAATAAGTGTACCTGTCTTTTAAATTCAGATGGGAGCTTGTTAAGCATACTAGCTTTGGGGCATGGTCTATGCCATGCAGCTACATATTCTTACAATAAGCCACACCTTCTAAATCAATATACCAATGGTCATGTCTGCTCAGAGCCACTTGAATGATCCATCAATCAACAGGATTGAGTGCTGTTCTTCCTCAATGGTTGACCAGGCTGAAGTCGAAACATGTCCTAGTGATCAGTTTAGCAGACACAGCCAATGAGCCCAGACCACATGTCACCAGCTAGTTCTTCTCAGGTTTTTGAGCAGTGCTTTCACATACAGGAAAAAAGAAATGGTTCCTTACAATGGAGCAATGGAGGCTGACGAGGCTGTTTCCATGTCTATATACCAGCCTAGGTGCAACATAGAACTGCAATTTATGCTGGGAAACCTAGGCTTCCCCTTGCACGGCTATAGGTTCACTAAAGTGAAAACTGTCTCAGAGGCATTGGAGAACAAATCCAGTGAACTAAGCTCCAATAGAGATGTAGCAATTGACAGGCCATGACACCGTCAGGATGTTAATGCAACAGCTCATGAAGAAGCAAGGGCTGTTGATACAATGTAATGAAAAATGGTGTGTGTATTGGGAAATATCAAAAATTCTTGGACACAGTTATGGTTAGTGTTAGTGTTTACTTTCTCTTTTCAGGAATGAGGTGTGTGTGTGTGTGTGTGTGTGTGTGTGTGTGTGTGTAGCGTGCACTAGTCCTCAGGCTTGAACTCAGGGCTTGAGTATCCCTGAGCTTTTTCAGTGGTTAATTGAAGAGTCTCAAGGACTTTACTACCCAAACTAGCTTTGAGCTGGGATTCTCAGATCTCAGACTCCTGAGTAACAAGGATTACAGGTGTGAGCCACTAGCACCTGGCTTTCAGGTGTGCAGATTTGGGTTTTATTTTTTTAACACTACTGTTAATGGGCAGTTCCTTACAGTCTCTGAGAAAGTGGAAGAATGGGCTTTCTCCCTGCTGTTTGGAGTAAGCAACTCTCTGCCTGGAGCATTCCCCGCCTAGAGGCCCTTTGTAACTGGTTTTATTATTTGAGCTCAGGGCAGGAAACAGAACCTGATTTAACATTTTTCTAAGTATTATTTTCACCACATTGAATAGGGTCCTTTTTTGATCTGCAACCCACAGCTGGGCTGTGGTTCTCTCAAAACACACAGACTAAAAAGCTTCCTCTTGTGTTAATGTCTTATTGTGAGCTGACCACATGTCCCCATATATTTGTTTCTTCCCCACTGTTTCAGAGTAGGCACTATGCTCAGGACACCAGGGGGCCAAAGAAGGCTACTCTATGTCTACCTTAAGGTGACTTTCAAGAATTGCAAAATAAGGGAGGAAATTCACAGCCAACCACTTATTTTCATTACAATATACCAATTGAAGGTGTAATTTTATTTTATTTTTTAGGAAAACGAAGTGGTTTTTAATGGAGATATACTACTATTAACGGTTGGGTTATTTTCTTCCTGAAAATGAGCCTCAGCTGTGACTCTATGAGACTGATAATTATCTGAAGCAAAATAAACACAAATGTCTGGGTTAATGAAGTCTGAAACAGGGTAATGCCTGGGCACTGAATTTTCCAAGAACAAAGAATGTAATTGTTCTGTACATATCCCTTAAAAAATACAGAATGAGTGAGACCTAGGCACCCTGTGCATGGGGACTTTGTTATGAAGGAGTCTGGGTGTATGTGTGTGTGCGGGGGGGGGGGGGAAAGGTGTGTGTGTGAACCATCGAATGATGGTCTACATGAACTAGTTAAAGGCAGCAGCTCATCCTACAACTCAGCTAGCTAGCATCAGAAATCTGCTATGGAAGCCTCAGATTTGTCAAGCATTAACTTAATAGAGTCAACGTCAGATGCCCACTGCCCACAATAGAGTTACCGTTATTTTGCCTGACCATACTTTACCCAAGATAATGAGCATGGATCTGTCCTTCAACTCTGAAGTTCAAGACTTTCTACCTGCTACCCTATCTATCCTCGAAAGAGAATTCCCTTGAATGTGGAGACTGAGCCCCACTCTTGCTTGTGCTTCAGCCAAGGGTCAGCAGGGAAGGGGTACAGCAATGCATTTGACCAATAATGGTGCTGTTCTATACTGTTTCCTCAGACTAGCATTTGGGAGTGAGTCACTGGACCTGCCTGCATTTTCAAGTGCTTGGTAGCTATTGAATTCTGTGGTTACTGTGACATAACAGTACCACAGGTCCCTCTTCTGAATATGAGGGATGAGTGATAAAGTTTTGGGAGGAGTTGAAAAATAAAAATCATTAATATTTTTTGTTTCTAAGACAAGGAAAACACAGTATCCTTCTCTGCTTCTCATGTCAGGAAAATCAAGTGCAGTGAATCACTCCTTGTCACTTTGCTATGAAGTAGAACACAATCCTGTCACACATTGATCATGTGAAGTTCCAGAGGCATGAAATCCATGAGTGATATAACAGGGTTATTTTCTAAGAAAACAAAGAGCTAAAGATGGGTGCATAATAAGTTTCTTCACCCTAAGGGCCCACCCATACCTGATTCCTGATCCTCAAGCTGGTCATGGGATTCAAGTACTTCTGTTCTAAATTCCAGGCTCGCTCCTGGAACACTAGCTTGGTTCCATACAGCGGGCAAAACTAAGGGTAGAAAAGAGGAAAGAAATGAATAGTGATATATCAGCAAATGCAGACTGTAGGAGGCAAAGAGGAATAACACCATTTTGCATTTTATAAAATCACAAAATACTTCTATAATGTATAATTGTCATAGTTTAGATGAGAAGAATGTGTTTCTTTTCTTTCTTTTTTCTTTTTTTTTTCACATTTTTGCTGGGTGTTGGTCGCTCATGCCTGTAATTCTACTCAGGAGGTTGAGATCTAAGGATCATAGTTTGAAGCTAGCTCAGGCAAGAAAGTCCAAGAGGCTCTCATCCCCATTACTCCATTAACAACTAAAAAAAGAAAAAAGAAAAAAGCTGGAAGGGGAGCTGTGGCTCAAATGGTAGAGCACTAGAATTGAGCAAAAGAAGCTCAGAGATAGTGCCCAGGCTCTGAGTTCAAGCCCCATGACCAGCACCACACACTCACACACACACACACACACACACCAAAACAAAAACAAAAAAAACCCTACCACCAAGAAACATTGTGTGGGAAAATTGAAAAGCATATGTGTGTGTGTGTGTATATATATATATCTGTATATATCTATGAAGAAAATGAGTACTATAATCAGGTTCTTTGTATTACTTTACCCTTAACTCACCATCTCATTTTGTCTGTAACCTCACCTTGTTCTCGCCACATACATTCAGGTTACTTAGAATTCCATACAGAATGGCTTTGAAAATACGTGTATAATTTGTTTCTCTTCTCAATTCATGAAAAAGTACATTTAATGTGCTTTCTGAATATTGTCATCATGATAGTTTCCATTGAGCATGGTTCCATTGAGTAAACTTTCACAAAAATAGCATTTCTCATTTACATCTTGTTTCAACACGTTGTTCCTCTTACATTTCTGAAACCTACACAGAGGGTTCCTCATGACATCATGGTTCACCCAAGCTACAAACAATAAGTTTTCCTGAAGCAAGCAGTGACTTGCCATTTAACAATTCATTCATTCATTCATTCGTCTTTACTGTTCTGTGATCCCAACACACACAAAATAGGGAGCTCAGTGTGGCCGTTCTTCCCAGCTCCATCCCCAGCTCCAACTCAGCCAGCTGCCATCTTGTTTCATCTCTTCTCCTACTCAAGTCCTTCTGTATCATTGGGACACACTTCAACCATGAACACCTCATTGTGTATCTCTGAAAAAGGACCAGGACACCTTCCCTAGGTGCACAGGCTACTCTTTAAATCAAGAAGTGGCATCTCCCACCAACCTAGCATCAATGCGACTTGCTTAGAAGCTAATCTCATTGTCAAACCCTGTGAGACCCACAACTCTTCTTATTCTGAGTCAAATGGAGTTAGTCTTCCTTTCAGAAGATGGTATGTCACTTAGGGGCCACAACACTCAATAGTCAAGAAGTTTGCAATCATATATGCAGATAATGTAGTTTCTTCTTTCCTTTTCTAGACATAATAGAATCATTACAAAGAGCCTCAAGTATTCTGTCTTCCTAGAAAGTGTGGCTTAACACCTTGGGTATGATATGAACTTACTAAAGGCTATAATGTAATTGTGTGGACAATGTATTTTCTTTTATATGCACTTTCACAAGGTATCCACTTACCCTATAGTAAGAATAACTGAAGAGAATAATGAAATACATCCTGAAAATATAAATCCTGATAAAGTAATAAATCATGTACATTATGGGGCTAAATGGAATCACAGGTCTTTAGGTGAACTTCAAATGCACTCCAAAAGAAGTATTTGTTAGGTACAGAAAGTTATTCCTTATCACTTGCAGAAATACAACAGCAAAGTCAGGGACAAGAAATCTGGAGTATAGAACTACAAGTATTCTTAGAAATCATCTCATCTTCACACCTAATGCAGAAAGCTGCCTCGGCCAGGGTCAACCAAGACACCGCTGACTATTCTCATTAGGACAGTTCAAGAATTCATAATTCATAATTTAAAAATAGTTCATAATAAAAAATATTAAAAGTGTGGACAAGATGTAGGCAAATCCCAAGAGACAATGCAGCACACCAGAGTGGTAACTACAGGGCTGCTAGCATGGTAGGGCAGGGGGTAAGCAGGTGGACAGGGGCTATTGCATCCTGGAAGACAGAGCATTACAAACGGGGATACTTCAAGAGGAGCTAAGACCATCAGTTGAGGAATAGAACCCCAAGGTGACCCCACAGAGAGGCAACAGGAGACAGAGATCCTAATTTCCCTCTTCCTCCTTTCCAATCTCTGGCTATTCATGGACACGAATCCAGCCATGATTTGAATGTGTCCCTCCAAAGTTTATATGTTAGAAACTTAATTCTCAAAATTTTTATGTTAATGCTATTTAGAGATGAGGCCTTTATAAGGTAGTTAGGGTTAATTGTGAAGGTAGGCCCCACATGATAGCGTTTATAAGAAAAGGGAGACTCTAGCCGTCACCCTTGCTCTGTGGTCCTCTCTTCTGGGTTATGATTCAGCAAGAAGACCTCACCAGGTGTAACACGCTGCTTTTGAACTTGCCAGCTTTCAGGACTATGGTGAGCCAAATAAACTTCTATTATTTATTTATAATATTATTTATTTATAAAATTATTATAATATTATTTATAGTAATTAATATAATATTATTTATTTATAATATTATACCCCTCTCAGGTATTTGGTGAAAACAGCAGAAAAGAGTCTAAGATTCTTTTCATGCAAGAGTCAACTTCCTGGTACATAACTAGGCGGAGAAGAATGGAGACTAGAGCTGGAGAGGAAATGGAAGATAGTCCTTACAAGTTCCATGTCTCATATTCATCCAGTCCCGGTCTTTTTGTTTTTTCCTGTGTGTTACTAAGGTTTGGACTCAGCACTGGCACGAGGCAGGTATTGTATTGCTAAGCCACATCTTCTGCTGTGTGGTTATTTTTGAAATAGGGTGTCACTTTTTATCCAGGCACGTGCCCAGGCTATAATCTGCCTATTTTATGCTTTCTGCCATAACTGGCATGACAGGTATATGTCACCATGCCCAGATTCTTCTGTTAAAATGAAATTTTGTATACTTTTCTGTAACTGTGATCTTCCCAATGTCAGCCACCCAAGTAGCTACAGTCTTTTTATTTTTTTCCCCTTGGTGTAGTCCTGGGGCTTGAACTCAGGGCCCCGGGCACTGTCCCTGAGATTTTTTTGCTCAAGACTAGTACTGAAAGATTAAATGAAAGATTAAATAGATTTTGCCAGAGAACCATGAAAACCTCCAGGTACAGAGAACAAGAAAGGTTTATTGTCGGGAAAGGAGGCTAGCAAGACTCCTTCTCACAAGGGAGAAGGGAGAAGAAGCAGTCTGAGGTGACCTATAAAACCCAGGAGGTTTAGGAGGAGCTAAAGGGGCTAAGAGGCGGAGACCCCAGTGTGGACATGTGGACCAGGGGCTTCATCATGGTGGACTAGGATTTATGGCTGCTATCCAAATAGTAGATAAGGGGTCCTGCCACTGCCCAGACCTGAAGGTCACTCTAAGGGGCTCTTGTTGCCTTATATGGTGGTAGCTGCCCCAGAGAAGTGCCATCCCAAGGTAAAGGGGGCTGGAGGCTGATTATTTACTGCCTTTACTACATGGGCCTACTGTTGCCTAGGAAGGGAGCGTGCTAAGCCGTGGAGAGGGGAAGGAGTGGACTAAGCTATGGAAGGGAGCTCATTTTACTAATAAGTACTCTATCACTTGGGCCACAATTCCATTTCTGGATTTTTGGTGGTTAATTGGAAATAAGAGTCTTATAGACTTTTTTGCCTGGACTTGCTTTGAAACACAATCCTCAGATCTGAGCCTCCTGAGTAGCTAGGATTATAGGCCTGAGCCATTCCACCCAAGACTCTATACTTTTATAAACAAAATAAGAGAATTTTCTTGTATAGTGGCCATATAATATTTTTAAGCAAATGAGCAAAAATTATCATGATAATTTGGCTTATATCAAACATTTCACCAGCTGACACTGCTAACTAAGCACCTTGTTTTCAACCAATTGAGGTGCATATCTATATCTATATCTATATTTATATCTATATCTATCTATATATCATCCCTAAGGGCATGTTTCTTAATTTGTTCTTTTAAAGTCATCTTTTCAGAATGACCTACCTTGAACCCTTCCAAATGTTTTGATTCAGTCACCCGTCATGTGTCATTTATAAGCTTGTCAAGCCTTATCTACCATGTTATAGGACCTCCACTTTTCAGACTTTAGTAAATAAGACAGATAACTCTAAAGATATAGTTTGAAGATTCAGGTTTCAGGTAATAAGTAGTAGACAAGATCACCTCTGACAGTGGATGTAGCCATGACCTGAGGACTCAAAAAAACCCTACAGAGTCAAAGCAGACTGAGGAAGAAGATCAGAATTCAAACTACAGCCAAAATGCTGCTATGTTTAACTTTTTCCTTTTGATCCTCATAATGTTTGTCTCTGGAGGAGCAGAGCAGGATAAACTAAACCCAGTTTTCTAGCTGGATGATGAGGAAAGGGAGCCCCAGGGAACTGGACAATACTGGGGAGGTCATGGAGAGGGCGGGCTTGGGAAAGCAGCCTTACAGTTGTTTATGTACTTCTGGGCTCAGCCACAGGAGTGTGTGTGTGTGTGTGTGTGTGTGTGTGTGTGTGTGTGTGTGTTTGCTGCTAATTAGTATATAAAAGACTGGCAATTGAACTAGCAGACAGATGAGAGCCAGACTGGCCAGCAAGTGGTGCTCATGTGGAAGAGGTCTGAATGGACACTGGAACCACAAAGCAGGGAAGGTGGATTGCAGACCAAATACACCCAGGTCCATTGCTGCTAGAACAGAAAAGGGAACCATCACCCTAGCATTTTAGCAGGATCCAACATCCATAACAAAATACTCAAAATGTTTAGGGAAAATGTAAAAGTTTTTTTTTCAGAATAGTAAAGGAAAATGGAAATATAACCAACATGGGAAAGAAGACATCAACAGAGAAAAATACTGAAATGACATAAATGTTGGCAGTATCTTCTAAAACTTTTCAATTATAAATGATAAACAGTATCTAACAATATCCAATGCAGAGATTATGAAATTAAGAAAATTGAGGAGATTGGGTCGGGAGGGATGAGGGAAAACGATGAAAGGGGTGAAATTACTCAAGATGCATCATATGCATTATTTGTTGAGCAGTAACTCTTTTGTACAACTAATTAAGGAAAATAAAAATTTAACTAAAAACAATTATCTAATAAACAAGCCCTCTCAAAACAAATGATCAAAGAATAAGTTTCAGTAAAGAAATAGAAGATATAAAGGAAAACCAAATAGAAATTTTAGAGGCGAAAACTACAATGATCAAAATAAAAGTGAGTTCAACAGCAAAACCAAAGCATCTGAGGAAAGAATCAGTGAACTAGAAAACAAAGTAACATAAATGTTCTTATCTGAACAAGAAAAGGTAGAATGAAAAACATAAAGAGAAGCAGAGCCTCAGGGACTATGATACTATATCAAAAGGTTTTTGTAAGAGAGATGGAAGAAGGCAACTGAAAAGTTCTTGAGCATTTAATGATAAAAATGGTAACTGAATTTCTCATCAGGAACTAGAGTCCAGAGACAAAAATTTTAATCTACAGAAACAACTGACAAACCAGCATTTACATCAAGGAAAACCATTCTTCAGGAGTAAGGTGAAATAAAGAAATGTCCAGTGAAGCTATGTGGCTCATGCTTGTAATTCTATCTACTCAGGAGGCTGAGATCTGAGCATTTTGGTTGAAAGCCAGATTGAGCAGAAAAGTTCCTGAGAATCTTATCTACAATCAATCAGCAAAAGCCTGAAGTGGATGTGTGGCTCAAGTGGTAGAATGCCAGCTTTAAGCAGAAAAGGCCAAGCGAGAGCACCCTGAGTTCAAGCTCCAGAACTGATACAATAAGAAAGAAAGAAAGGAACAATGAAAGGAAGAAAGAAAGAAAGGAACACTGAAAGGAAGAAAGAAAGAAAGGAACAATGAAAGGAAGGAAGAAAGAAAGAAAGAAAGAAAGAAGGAAGGAAGAAGGGAAGGAAGGAGAGAAAGAGAGAGGGGGGAAGGAGGAAGGAAGAGAGGGGGGAGAGAGAGAGAGAAATGTCCAGTGAAGAAAACTTAAGAATTTCTTGCTCACAGGTCTACTTTAATAAATATTCAGTCAAAAGGAAACAAAAAGGTAACAGAAATAGTAAATATCTGAGTAAATACAATAGACTATTGTTATTATGGATTCTTTTAAAATACATTTAATGAGGGGCTGGGAAGGTGGCTCAGTGGTAGAGCGCTTGCCTTGCATGCATGAGGCCCTGGGTTCGATTCCTCAGCACCACATAAGCAAAAAGCCGGAAGTGGCGCTGTGGCTCAAGTGGTAGAGCACTAGCCTTGAGGTGAAGAGCTGAGAAACAGCGCCCAGGCCCAGAGTTTAGGCCCCATGACCAGACCCCCCCCCAAAAAATGATTCACAATGTATGCAAATACATAGGAAAGGCACTCTATGGTGGTAAAGTTTCTTCATTCCAATTGGTGTCAAAGAACTAGTTCCAAGGAGACTGGAAAATGTAACTACACCATATCAAAATTCCTAGAAAAATCAATACAAAGAAAAATATTTACATATTATCCAGTAATTTCCCTCCTTCAGACTTACCTGAAAATAGTGGTTCTTACTGTGTATGGTTTTTGCACTTGGCAATGCTCATAGGCCTTTTGGTTGTCAAAATGGGGAGGGGAAATTGTTGTCATTTTGTGAATAAAGGTCAGAGGATCAAAATTCATTAAACTATATGCTGTCAACAAGATTATTTTACTTGAAAATAACTTCAAAATATGGTATGTGTGTGTGTGTGTGTGTGTGTGTAGGTGTGAGCACCAGACCTAGGGCTTAAACTCAGAGCCTGGGTGCTGTCCTTTAGCTTTTTCACTCAAGGCTAGTGCTCTAAAACCTGAGCCACACCTTACTTCCAGCTTTTTAGTAGTTACTTGGAGGTAAAAGTCTCATGAGCTTTCCTTCCCGGGGTTAGCTTTGAACCTTGATCCTCAAATCTCCCCCCCCCCCAAATAACTAGGATGACAGCTGAGAGCCACAGATACCCAGCTAATATTGATATTTTTAAACTCCAAGCCATGTACCACGTAACAAAGTTTCAGCTAGCATAGACCACATGTGACCCCATAAAATGACAAAGGAGCTGAAAATTTCCTATCACTCAGGATGTCACAGGCATCCTGACATTGTACAGCAATACATTACAAACAAGCTAACTGTGCTCCCAGTTTTAGGAAAGCCTCACACCTTCATTATGTATATAATATATGCACTATGCATGTATGTATATACTGTACAGTATATATGAACACGTACAGTGCATAATCCCTGGTAATAGTAAATTGCTTTGTTACTAGCATATCTGTTACTATACCATACATCATTATTTTATCATTAGACTCTATTTGTACTTTAAAAAAGTTTGCTGTAAAACCAGCAGCCAGCTCGCATGTCATATTTACTGTATATCTTGATTGCTTCAAGCTGGGTAGAGTGATTCACTATCTCATCTAAATTTGGGTAAGTGCTTTCTGAGAGTCTGCAAAATGACAAAGCATTTGCCACAGTGTGTCCTTATTATTAAAGCAATGTGTGACTGTGCATAGGATTTCTGCATCACCCTGTCTAGCCTGCCTCCCAACCCCCACCCCCATTTTTTTTCCCCCAGCAACTCCAGGCTGACAGGGCTATGTTCTCAGAGGGTCTTTGTATGGGAACCTCATCTGGGGCTCTTCCCCATTCCCCCTCCGTTGGAAGTTACTTTTTCCCATCTTGCATTCCCAAGGCTGTGTGCTTTCCCCTCTCCTATACTCTGGCCATAGGACTTTCTTACCATAACATGGTCACACCAGCAGGAACTGTAGCTCATGTACCTTGGATTTCCTCCCTGTGCCTGGCCCAGAATTGAGACTGTAAGTGCATTTGTAGAGCTAAAGAGTTCAGAAGCCTTGATTCCCAGGAGCCTAAGCCCACTGGGACCAGCAACAGTATGAACGGAGACTGCTTGCGATTTATGGAAGCAGGCAGCCTGGATTCATAGCCTGAACTGCATAATAAGCCAGAAGATGAAGCAAAAGGACTGAGCTGGCCCTCCAGTGTCAGAGAAGATGAACAAAGCTTATTAATGCAGAGGAATAGCAGCATGAGATGAGAACAGTTTCCCCCAGCAACAACCCAGTTCTCTCAGCTTGATGAAGTGCTCTGCCTTCTGCCTCAGACTTTAGCCACTTGGGATATGCATTATTGCCTTGTAAAATTGATGGGCAGAGGCACTACCTCCTAGTTTAAGGTATTTCTGTCAGCGTTAGCAAAAAAGTATTGGCTCTGCGATTTCTAAGGGCATCCCTTGCAACAGGAAAGTGACTAAAACTTAGGCCAGGCTGGAACAAAGCTTATCTCTAATCCTTACTGTCCACCAGCTCTGTCCCATCCCCTGCCCTGGAGCTACCAGGTGTGAGCTCTGGATCTCCACAGGTGAGACAGTCTTATTTATAGTTCATGTGAAAGCAGAGGAGGAAGTGTTAACTGCAGTGTCATTTTCTTTGATCTTCTGAAGTGTTGTTCAAGATCAAAGTCTTTTTTTCTTCCAAATTGCCTGGAGATGTTTCCCAATTAAAACAAAACAAAACAAAAAACCCCTTCCAACCTGCTGGGCATTTCTGGTGTTTTAAATCTTCCTGCTTTAGACACATCCCAGGCTGTGGCAGGTGGATCATTGTGACAGCTGAGTGTTCTAGGGAGAGGAGGCTGGAGAAGGAGAGCAGTTCCTCTTGAGTCTTCTCTAGTCTGAGGGACAGGCAGCCTCTCCTCACCACCCTGTGTTGTGGCAGAGGTAACTGCTCCTAGGGAAGGAGCATCACAGGAAGGTGATAATGGTAGGTCCAACACTCAGGACTTGGATGAAGGCAGGGACAGGCCAAAGCCAGCCAGACTGCTTTCTGCCTTAATAAAAAGCTTAACTATAGCTATATGCTGGCTTTCTCAAGTGCCCAGAAATGAAAAGCACACACACACACACACACACACACACACACACACATCCATCAACAAGCCAAAGGGCTACAAAAGGTAATTTTTACTGGCATAGTGAATAAGCAGGGACATCTGAACCACAAAGCTTCCAATGCTGAGGGCAGCCAATGGGAAAATGTTTCTACTGCTACCTGGGATTCTCCAACTAGCCGCCCAGTCCTGTGGTTTCCTTGCTCAGACAAACTCTCTACCTATGGTGCTGACATGGCCTTACTGCATCCAAAGGAAGCCAGAAGACTCAGGAAGCACAGTTGTGCAGGCAGGGATGTGGCCACTTCTTCTGGGGGCACTTGTTAAGCCTCTGTGCAGACTGGCTGCCATACTTGGATATTAAAGTTGCCTCAAAGTCCTAAGTGTTAGAGGCTTCCCAGCTTGGTGCCACTGGAGGTGGTGGACCCTTTAAGAGGTGGGCCAAGTGGGAGGACTTCTGGTCATTGGGTGGAGTATTGCATCCTTGAAGGATATGGGTACCTGGGCCTTTCTCTCTTGCTGAGATTACACATGTGCATCACCACACTTGGCTAACCTTTTCTCTTTATTAAATAATTCTTTCAGCCATTTGTTAAACCAATGGAAAGCAGACCAATGCATTGGTTCCCATCATCCTGTCATACAGAGAGGCTGGGGAAGGTAAGAAAGCATCACCAGGCTCCTCTTGAATTTTATTTTTGTAACCCAAGGTAAGGTTAATCCCAACTCAACTTATTGACACTCCTAGATCCCCTATGTCCTTGGATTTCTTTTCTCTTATTTTTGCCTGTGGGTGCCCAATGACTCCAGCATCATTGGCTGAAAAAGCTATTAGCGTTCTCCCATTAGAATTGTTTTGGCCATCTTATCAAAATTCATTTAGACATACTTGAGAGCATATTACTGAATTTCATGTTTTAATCCATCAATATACACATGCACGCATCTACTAATACTTTAGCCTTGATTCAGTAGTATGTGTGTGTATGTGTGTGTGTGTGTATGTGTGTGTGTGTGCATGTGCACACATGCATATGCACATGAGATCTCAGCTTCCTGAGTAGATAGGACTACAGATATGAGCCACAAGCACCCAGTAATTAGTGTAGTTTTATACCTCCTTTAGTCTTTTCAAATTCCATTTAGCTGTTCTAGTTTCTTTGTCAATACCTTCACATTTTGTACCTGCAGTTTGTCTTTCCTCCATTCAGTTCAAGATTTTCCTGGTTCTTGGTATATACGTGATTTGGGTCTAAAAATTGTATCTTTTGGACCTTCTTGAGTGAGATACTAGCTCTCCTTTATATCTTGTCCTGGATATGCTCCACTGTAGGACAGGGTCCACTGCAGCCTTTGTTGACAGCCACAGTGGGAAGGAAACACTCCGCCTCTACTGACACTGCTAGGGGTGGCCTCATTACCAGTGGGTGGCGGTGAGAGCCCTCAATTTCCATTTGCCCTTTGCTGATACAACCACAGTGTGTATCTATGGTGATTCTGGAGGCTTCTTAGTACTGGGTATCACAGAAAGTCAGGCCATACAGGTGATGTCCAAAGACACTATGGGGAAGGGAGCAAGAGAGGCCTTGTTGCTGCCCAGTGGAGATGGGGTGCCCTACCAGGCTCCCCAGTGGTGGGGTAGCACTGCCCAGTCTTGTGGGAGTGGAAGTTTGCGTTTCCCACCTGGCATGGTGTGCAAATAGGGGCCATACATTTTTCAGGAGGAGAGTAGTGATGGCCAGGAAGTCCTTGTCTTCCTAGGCTCTCTCTTGATTCTTCTTCCTCTTCTTCTATCTCTTTCTGTTGTGGCCAATAGGCTTTTCCAGGCTTCCAGCTTCCTTAGCAAATCTGGGATATTTGAAGGATCCAGCGAACTCCTTTCTAGGTTGTAACTTGAGTCCAGAGTTCCTAACTGGTTTGGCTTTCTAGTCTTCATCTTTTAGATCTGTTTGTACAATTATTTTTAGTTGTACTTAGCAGAAAGAATAGGAAAAGTGTGTCCACTCTATATTCCTGGAACCAAATGTCTCTCTCTGTCCCCCACTCCTTCAAATATCATGTAGTTGGCTTTTGTTTTTTTTTATCCAATCAGAGAGTCTTCTAGTTTGAATAATAAACTTACTTTACATATATGATTGGCCATAGTACAGACATTTAAGTGTATCTTTCCTGTGAGAGTTCTTTCAGAAGATAACATTCATCAAACTATTATTAGTAAGCTGTTCCTAGCTGCCCTTCCTATCAGAACACATCACATTTCAGAACACATCACATTGCCTCACCCCATGCTGTCCTTTTACAGTCCAGACACAAAGAAGATGGAAAGCTTTGTTCAAAGATAGGAAGAATCCATTAGATCCTCAGAAGAGACAATGATGGCTGGTGGCTTCATACTGACTGTTTTCCTCACATTCAATTCAGAAATAATCTTCCCCTCCTCACTTCCTTCTTGTGAAGGGGCAGAGCATATGCAATGTCCTCATAGACAGTTGTCATCCATGTGAGCCTCTGCTCCCTTTGGGATGTAGGGCATCCAGTCTGGAATGACAGAGCCTTTTCTTGGTTCTGGGACTAGAATAGAATTTTCCTAAGCAATTTTTACCCCATTTCATACTTGACATCTACAAGGTATTTTGAATTGCGATAGCCATTTGCACATTGTAAAAAATTATCCAAGCCAAAGCAGCTAACATTTAGTAAGGGCCTGAAGAAGAGTTAGGCAGGTGCAGAGAACAGAAATAAGCAAATCTCAAACATTTCCAGGTTTTACTCAGAGTGCAAATGTGGTGGGCCATGGGGAGGGGACTGTGCGATGCTGGGTTTTGCTGCTTCCGTCCGCCCATGGAGCGTGACTGCTCCTACAACTGGAGCGCCAAGGTCCCCTTCTCAGTCTGCTGAGAAATGTAACCTATGTTAGCCACCTAGGAATTCTATTTGCGTCTGGTGGCTGAGACCCACACCACAGAAAGCCCCTGAAGGATTTTCTCCATTTTCTAGATGAGTGATACCTCTTGGGCATTTCAGTATATTTATCTCCATTTCAGTGGTGAAATGACAAAGTTGAGCTAGGCTTTGTGATTTCCTCTCACTGACTGTCTCCTGGGGCCAATTTTGCTCTCAGTTTCCCCTATGTGATTTTATTATTATTATTATTTTTAACAAAATCCTTCCAATTTTCTCATCTCAGCCCATTTCATTTCCTCTTGTTCTGTCTCCTAAAGTGGCCTAAAATGAAATCTGCCCTCTACATCTCTGCACAGAGGGGAACAGAGTATTCCAAGAGTCACACCTGGTCACAATGTCCTGGTGCCAGATACATAGGGGCAGGAGTCCTTGGAGGGTTTGCTCTCTATCCTTGGGGTAGGTTGGTGCATTTCCAAAGACAAGGATTTCTGCTTCCTACCGGGGTCTGAACTTGGTTGTTGATTTAGCTCCTTGACAATGGAATGTTGAGGGGCAGAGCAGGTAACATGTCCTCCCATGTTACTGTCATCCATGTAGAGAATATGCTACCTTTTTGTAATCAAGCACATGCAGTTTGCTCCAATGGTATTCAGACTAGAATGATACTAGCCCCTTTGTCCTATAGAAGAACTTTGTGGAGGAGCTAGATGGACGGCAGACTCTCCTACAGCACAGCGAATTCCCTTGTTGTAGACACAAAACCCTCTGCTTTTTCCCTCCAGTTCCTCCCACACATTTTGCTCTCTTCTCCTGGCCTCTGGCAGGGAGGCCACATTCTCAAAACAATTTTAGAGCAACTGTGATTTGAGGATGGCTTCTAATGCATTCCTTTCCAGAGATATCAGACTATGATACCACCTGGGGAAACTGGAATGTCTTCCAAGCCAAGAAGGGTATATTAGATGCTGTGTTTTTGATACATCGGTAAGTCAGTTGGAGAAATGGGCCTGGCAAGAATGGAAGCTTCTGGATCCCCTCTCCCAGGGAGGGAGCTGTCTGGGGCCCCTGTTTTGCCATTGAACACTCAAGGGCACGCATCATTGCACCTGAAATACTGTAAGAGGAAAACTCAGAATACCACTTGTCAAGTCGACACCACTGGTAAGCGCTGTGGAACCCACACAATTGAATAAATGTAAATCCCCTCAAAGACATGGAGACTTAGCTCAAATGCCACCCACTCTGGGGAGTCTTTCCCAAATCCATATTGAGTTAAAGCTCAGCTGAGTGCTCTTTTATCATCAAATTTCCTCTCTCTTAGTACTGGATCTGCTCCAAGGTGCTTGCTTATTGGGGTGCACCTCTTCATTAGGGGAATATCTGAGAGCAAAGCTGTGTCTTACTGATACTTGCACTGGTAGTGCCTAGCACAGTACCTGGCACATGACATACTTCCCAAATGTTTTGAATGAAGCAGATATGTGCTAAGAGCCAAAATAAATTTTGCTTATTGGTGATCCTAAAATTCTACCATTATTCCTTTGAGTTAAAAAGTGAGTCTGCTGAAATAAAAAAATCCTATGTACTATCCAAAATCAGTTTTATTGGGAAGGATAATTGTCAGTGAGATTTTGGGGTGCTGTTTTGGGCTGAGCCTTGTAATTGGCATGGATTTGGCATTCATGGGGAGACATTCAGGAGTGAGAGAGGGCATTCCAAGGTCCCAATGTTATAAAGATCCAGGAATGAGAGAAAACCATTTGATCTTGGAAGTCTAAGTCTGAATATTGAATTCTCTGTCACCAGTAGCTATTTTCTCTTATTAAATATGTTAACATTAAGGCATAATTTTTCAAGTAAGCCAGGTATGTTATATAGCACATAGGAAACACTGAGTCAACAATTGTTGGATGACTTCTCTGAGAAAACTGCCACACACACACACACACAAACACACGCACACACACAGAGCTTTCCATGTGGCTCATCTGGAATGAGTAAGTTGGAAGGGTCAGGACTAGACCCTACTTGCCTTTTATCATTTGTGCTACCAGAACTCAGAATCTGGGCTGCCGTGTTGCACCTTGCTGGATTTGTAAATAGAGGCCAACTGCCAAATGAGAACCATCTTTTTTCTCCATGTGTGGGAGGCTCAATCCCATGACCAGCCCCCAATGACTGACAGACTGTGGGCCTCTGTGGGGCACATACAGGATGTAGCCCACACAGGCAGCCTCTAAGGGCCTCCACTTGAGAAGCAGAAGGAAGCATTTTCTATCCTAGGGCTGAAGACATTCTCAAAGGTATAGGCTAAGATGGGGTCTTTGGTCCTGAGAAAGGCTGCCTGTAGAAAGGGCATTGTTGTTTGTTCTGTGCTTGAAGGGAGGTGTTTGTAATTAACACTGGCTGCTAGGTTCGGTGCTTAAACTAGCTACCTCCTACACATGTTGAGAAAAGGAAGAGCAGGGCAGTTAAGAGTGCAGGAAAGAGGGAAAAACCCACCTCGCCCACTTGACAGGCTCAAATTGCTGCTGCTAGTTGCCTGTGATGCTGGGACAGTCCCCTTCCAACACCCTGCTTAGAGGTTTGGTTGCTGTGGTGAGCACCCTCTGGAAACGGAAGGCACAGAGCCTTCTCTCGGCCCAGAGGTAGACAAAAGACACCTGTGTGGGTGCTCAGGCCTCTTCTCCATACTGGACCCTGAATGGCTCCATTGCTGTTCCTTGCCCAAGCGACATGGCAGGGTGATGGTGGGGGGATCTTCAGGAGAAGTGAAGCAGAAAGAATCTTTGTAACAAGGACAATTTAAGAAACATTAGACAATCAGCTTGCTGGGTGTTTCTGAACCTTTTCAGGGGCGTGAGGGCCCTGCAAAGCAGTGGAGCAGTCATGTGGAAAATTCCCTTTCTCCTTAGCACAGTCCTTTCCCAGGGGAAGGTGGAGTCATTGTGTTTTGGGTGAAAGCCTCTAGTCCTGACAGGACTCCAGCAGCCCAAGAGAAAAGAAAGGCCTGTTTCTGGGAAGAGTTGGGAAAATATGTAACCTTAGAAGACTAAGGGATTTGACAGTATTGGTGGCTCAGAAGTTTGTTGTTGCTATTATTTGTTTTTTAGTTTTTCTTATTGTTTTCTTTTTATATTCTGGTACTGAGGCCCGAACACAGGGCTTGGGCACTGTCCCTTACCTATTTTGCTCAAGGCTGGCATTCTACCACTTTAGCCACACTTGTACTTCTGGCTTTTGAGGGGGGGAGTTAATTGTAAATAAGAGTCTCACCGACTTTCCTGACCAGGCTGAATTGAAATTGTGGATCCTCAGCTCTCAGCCTCCTGAGTAGCTAAGATTACAAGCATGAGCCACGGTGACTCGATAGTTTTACTGGTTTTAAGAAGGGCTTGAGTTTACTAGTAAGAGAACTCTACAGAAATGTGTATAACCTCAAAAGACTCTTTAATGGACACGAATCCAGCATGAACCTATCAGAGTACTACTCCTGTGTATTGCACTTAGTAAAGGCATCTTGTGATTAAAAACAATAGAAGGGCTTGGGTGTCTGATTTCTTAGAACAACTTTAGCTTGGAAAGCAGTTGTATCTGGCTATAGAATGGTGGCAGGAGGACAAAGTGGCAGGGAGGCCTGGGATTCTCTTTCCACACTTGCTCAGGTACCTCTATGTACTTGGAGCAGCATTAATGCTTGAGGGTGGTAAGACCTGCTAAGAAGGCTCCTAGAAGCATTCATCTCTGAGTGTCCCCCACATCTTCTCTATTTATATGATCTGGACCTCACACCAGGCAACTATACCCACCAGCCCCAGCCAGTGTGGAAGGATAGCAAACAGGAAAACTACTTTATGTATCTCCTCACACCAAGGGATGACCTACCTCACCAGAGGCCAGTCCCTATCTCAGTCAGGGCTGCAGAGGAAAGGCTGGAGCATCACTGCGGGGACAGAGATGTGAGACATTGTGCTAAACCAGCCCAGCTGGTCGTCTGGTTATTTATTTACTTGTTTTCACAGGAAGTCTGATTTCTGTTACTGTTTTCCATGTAATATTAGGTCCCACCTGCAGAGAAGATTGCCTTTACCCTCTCCCAGCCAGACACCTGAGCTTTTTGAGCTGCAGAGTGGAGACCATTCTGCTTAGCCTCATTGGGGGTGGGGGAAGACTTGCTCAGAGCCTCCCTGTTCTACTGTCTGGCTTCAGGGATAACACACCAGCCAAAGTTCCCTCAGCACTAGCGCTTGACCTAGGACGGCTTTCCCCAGCAAGGGCCACAGTCCCCCTTGCATTGCATTTGCTTTTCCAGCCTACCCAAGGACAGTCAGAAGGCCCTTCAGCTGATGGCCTCATTTAGTCCTACAAAACTCCTGCCAGGGGACCCTGGCTGGAGCTGCTCTCACCCACCAAATTGGAAGCAGCTGCTGCCAGATGTACAAGAACAAAATGAGATGTGTGATTGTTTATATTCAGTTGAGAAAATGATGGGGTCCAAATTCAGTGTACCAACAGATCTATTTTTCTACCAACTGCCATCTAAAAAGAAGGTGTAAGATTAAGGAGAAGCCCATCCTGGCAGGAAAATTAAACTCAGGGCCACATGCTTGCCAGACAGGCACTCTAATGTTGAGCCACACCTCTAGCCAAACTAAATGGCTTATTTTCATTTGCAAGGAAAAAAATAGCCAGATGTTCATAGATCATTCCTGTAATCCTATGTACTTGGGAGGCTGAGATCTAGAGGATTGAGGTTTGAGGCCAGCCTGGGTAGAAAAATTCAATAGATTCCATCTCTAATCAACTACCAAAAGGTCAAACTGGAGGCATGGATCAAGTGATAGGCGCTGAGTTCAAACTTTAGTACTGTCCCTCCACCCTACACAAAAAATCTAGGTTTGAATAATGAATCCTTAGATCACTCCTTTTCCAAAGCAGAAATGGAGTTAGGACTGGAAATACACATAGGAAGTAACGTAGGGCATAAGACTCCTGGGTTGACCTGGCAGAGCCTGAAGGAGAGAGACAGATTGGAAAGGGCCAGGTAGATTCCTTACGAAGCACACTTAGAATCACAGGTTGCTGGCACTGTCCAGCCATATACTTGTAGGTGCAGATGTGAGAGTTCTTTGGGGTCATCTAGTCACCTTATTTTTCTACTAGGAGACTGGGCCAAGAGAGAAAAAGTAACCTGCTCCAGGACACAGACTGATTCCAGGAAAAAGGCAAGAATATATCCCTGAGAAGTTAAATCCAGATGCTATTTCCTGGGAGACAGACAGACAAATGTGATGCTGAAAGCTGCTGCAAAGGAAGGATAGACACAAAAGCCCTAGGCCTGGGAAGAGCTCCAGACCATTCCCTACCTTTGAGACTAAGGATAGGGAAGGTTGGGAAGGAGGATTGCAGGGAGGATAGAGATGATCAAGCATGGGCTTCCTGAGATTGCTTGAAATGTGCGGCTGGAGCCTGGGTGAGACCAGGAGCCACAGGCCAGGCTGGGTGAGGTCAGTGGTAACAGGGCTCTCTAGGATGGTGGCCACTAGGACTGGAAGGGTCTAACTGGCCAAAGGCCTAGGAGAGAGTGACGAAACAAGAGATAACAAGTAAATGGAAAAACAAAGGAGGAGGCAACAATGCTTGATAAGAAATGTACTCATTCCCTTGCTCATGTAACTGTAACCCCTCTGTACAGTATTTTCATAATAAAAAACTTATTAAAAAATAAAAGAGTAAACAGGACAAAGTTAGTAATTTAATTATGGAGGCTAAATATTTTTTGTGAGATCTCACTGAAAGAGACCCACTAGGAGCAGCAGTCCCAAAGCTCAGTGTCTCTTCCGTAGCTCCTTCACAGGGCTGCGGTGGTGGGAAAACCCCCTAAGTAATTCAGTATCCTCCCTGACCTCTGCTTAGTAGATGGGAAAACTGAGTCACAGAGAAGCTAGCTCTCCATGATATTTAGATACATTCCACCAACAGCCTAGCCTTCCAGCCTTCTCATCAAGGTGTGGAAGGAGGGCGGTACTTATCTGCGGTTTCACCTATCTGAATGGCTGTCCCTGTGAGAAGCCCAGTTTAAGGGTCCAGGATCCTGTTTCTCTGTTCTGTTTTCCCATCTTCTAACTACCCATGTGATGGTGGTGATTTACCTTGTCTCCTCTTTCCTGCTCATCCTGGTTATCAGGAAAGGATTCTGGCCTTTAGAATCCCAAGTCTCATGGCTTCTGGTTTTCCAGTGGGTCCTGGCTTCAGTAGTTTAACCATCTGCTTCACTGTGTTGTTATCTCTTCCATCTTGCCTGCAGTCTGTGTGCAGAGCACCCTCATGGACTAGAGCAAAGTATCCATCCTTAGGTTTCAATTTATCTTTGGCAACGTAGGACACAATGATATACATGTAAAATATGATTTTTTCTGTGTTGTTACTGAGACTGAAACTCAGGACCTGGGTACTGTCTCTTAGCTTTTTTTCTACACTAGATCTACAGTTACATTTCTGATTTTTTTGTTGTTGTTTTGGTAGTTATCTAGAGATATTAGTCTGATGGACTTTCCTGCCTGAGCTGGCTTTGAATTATGATCCTCAGATTGCAGCCTCCTAAGTAGCTAGGATTTACAGAGGTGAGCCACCAGCACCAGGCCAAAAATGTGATTTTTTAAAATAACAAATTTGACCTAGATCTGTTAGTTAACCTCCACTGAACTTTCAGGAGATTGAGTTAAATACCTACATTGATGGTAGGTAATCTGTCAAGTGTATGAGAACAAAAATAACAATCAACAGCAGATAGACTATAGACCAAATGATCTACTGTAAGCCTGAGGTCTCTTACACATGTCCACATGAGTCCTGTACAGCACTATCATAGTATGAAGACTCTCACACATGACATGAAAAGAACCTCAATCTCCTGAAAAAAAAATCAGAAAATAGTTTCGATGTAGATGAACTGAGCACCCACTTTTGTTGAGTGAAACTTCTTTGATGATGCCTGTTCAAATATCTGCAAATATTGTGAAAACACCCCCAGTTACTGTGGTCACGCAGTCTTAAAAAACAAGGGGGAAGTCACAAAGTACTGAATGTCATGTACATTCAATGCCATCTCAGTCTGTCTTAACCTTCCTCTCTCAAGGTCAAATGGTAGTTTTTAAACCAAGCATACAGGAAAAGCCATCCCAGGCCAGCATAGGAGCAGCCTGGGGATGAGTCTGGGGGAGAACAAGAGATTTAGAGTAGCATCCATTCCCCAACACTCTCTCTAGATGAGAAGACACTTAGAGAGGGACTGTGGTGACCTAAGTCCTGTAACTATAAGCAAAGCAGAGCAAGCTCTGATCTCTCCACCCACATAAACTCCAAGTGGGGCTTGCTGGTAGTACCATGTGGGGTTCAGGAGCATCACCTCTGAAAATGGGTCACAGTGGACAGAAGGAGGGGAACAAAAAGAAGTAAGAACAAGTGGTAGACGAAAATGCTCGATGGAATGGAAAGAAAAACTCAAACCCCTGCGTCCTCATCACCCTGAATATGCAAGAAGGTAGAGGAGGGTATCTGGGGCTCCAGGCTGGGTCATAGAAAGCCAGCCTGTGCCAGCAGGAATGGTGCTTGGAGGAGTGGAACTTGGGGCAGAGAACAAGGAGACTGGTGTGAGAATCAAAATAGCAAGAATTGTTCATATGCCTGAATCACTGTTAGGCCAACACAGTGTACTAGGAACCCAAGACTCAGATGAAACAGGTCTCTAAGATGAACTCAACATTTCTTCTGTGTGTGTGTGTGTGTGTATGTGTGTGTGTGTGTGTGTGTGTTTGTGTGTGTGTGTGTTCCAGTTCTGGGGCCTGAACTCAGGACCTGTGCATTGTTCTGTGCTTTTGTGCTCACAGGTAGCACAAAAACACATGCAGACTAACTATCACTAGAGCAATAGTTACACTTGCAGCTTTTTGATGGTTAGAGATAAGAATCTCATGGACTTTCCTGCCCAGGCTGGCTTTGAGCCTCAATCTTCAGATCTCAGCCTCTTGAGTAGCTGGATTACAGGCATGAGTTACTCATGCCCAGCAACACTTCTTTATTTTAAAATTAACATCACTGAAAGCTTAAAATAATGTCAGACCAAAAATAACCCCTCTTAGGCAAATCAGCTGAAGATCCCTTATGGGGACACCTATTTTTTTCCACCCATTTCTAAAGACAGAGGACACCTGGTTAAAAAAAAAAAAAAAACTGGGCTTGGGTAAAGAAACACAATCCTTGGCGCACACCATTTCTCAGTGGTGCTGAATGGAAATGACATCATGGAAACGTATGTGTGCCAGGGTCAGCCTAGAGGGTTTTTAGGTGACAACAGGAGATTTAATCACCAGTGGGAAAGTGTGTGTGTGTGTGTGTGTGTGTGTGTGTGTGTGTGTTTGTGAGTGTGAGTGTGTGTGTGTGTGAACCTCAGGAATTTGCTGTTACCTATTGCTTTCTGCCTTCCGTGACACTGTTCTGGTTAAATGCATGAGGCCAACTGCCAGATTTTTCCACACTGTGGCTCACTGTAGGCACATCCTAAATAGCTGTACTTGTTTCATTTGCAAGGAAATAAAATGATTGTTACTGAGAAGAAAAGAAGTTTGTCTTTTAGTGAAGGGCAAGGAACCTGTGACACAAAATGGCCATCCCAGTGGTTAGTATGAGTGGTCCAATTTGTGCAACATTCCCTCTGGTGACAAATGTGAGGAAGTGGTAGGCTCAGAGCATGTGGAATCTTTTGTCTTAATTAAAAAGTATAGTGGGAGACATGGAATTTGGCCAAGCCTCATAAATCTACTGTCACAGAAGTTTAAAAAGAAGCAGTGGAGCCCTCTGAGAATACAGCAGATTCCCTGCTAGTAGTCGACACCCACTTTCCTGTCACTTCTGCACTCTATGGACGGCCAGGGGCTCATTAGCCAGCAACACTCCCCCCACCCGCCCATGACAAGTGCATCCCCACGGAGCACAAAATTCAGAGATGATAAATTTACTCCTGCTTGTAAGAACAGAACTCTCCTCCGGGCAATACAAATGCCAGGATGCTTTAAGGAAATGAGTGCTTTATCTGATAACCTACCTTCATTAACAAAGCCTGGTCCATGGGGTCAGGACAGCTCTGCAGTGCCAGTGAGAACTGCTGTAATGTAACTGGAAAGGAAGAAACAGAAATGGTGAACGGCCTGGCTGTAGACTGATCATGAGCAGCATGGAGAACCTTGTGTACACTGTGGATATCATGGCACACTAGCTGTGCTTCTTTGGTAACACCGTAGAGTACCTTACATGGGACAAGCTCTGCACACAGTGACTTGTCTGCCCAGCCATCTGAGCTCACATATGAGCACAAGGCTATTATCACCAGCAACACTCCACTGGACACCATTGGGAGACCTAGGTTTAGCCACGATGTGGGCCATCTTATCCCCCAGAGATTAAACTATCCTAGTTCCTATGATATCCCAGTTTGTGGGACTGGACTTAAGTGCACGTGTAGGAACCCAGTACCACACTGCAGGTAAAGTGCTCTCCTCATGGGCTGGGTGAGTTTTACGAGGCCAGCACCTCAGGACCCTTGCTTCACAGAAAACACCAGGCAACTCTGAGGACCAGTGGAAGCCTGCAGAAGCAGAGTACACCTGTTTCTGTTGATTTCCCTTCTCTTGTCAGGCTGATACCTTAGCTCACTCCACTATGGTTTCTACCAAATCCTCAAAGAGAAAAGGAAGGATGGGGACACAGTTGGGCAGTCGCTGCTCATCATGGCCACTGTCCTGGCTACACTCTTCAAAGATAGCTCATGCAGAGAGCATCACTCAGGACAAGCTGATAGTTCTTTCTTCCTCTCTTCCTCTTCCCTCCTTTCCTTTCTCACTCCCTCCCTACTTTCCTCTCTTGACAGTACTGTGGTTTGAATGCATAGCCTTGAACTTGGTAGGCAGACACTACCACCTGAGCCATATCCTAGCACTTTTTGCTTTAGTTATTTTTCAGATAGGCTCTCTGTTTTTGCTCAGACAGGCCTAGGACTGTGATTCCCCTACCTCTGACACTGCATTAGCTGTTATTACAAGCATGTACCACCACACTTGACTAAGTTTTAAATAGAAAATGGGACAATCCTCAAAATGAAAGCATTTGTATTGCTGACTTTTTTTCTATATCTGTGGCTGGTTCAAGAGGCTGAATGCTCAATAAAAGTGATGTGTGCTGCAAAACAAGCCCAGCAGAGCACTAGTTCTCACTGACAGCATGCTTTTCCTGAAGAACTCTAGATGGAACCTAGAATTTCCTTCATTCAACACATGGTCTTAAATGCTTGCTACTTTTACATCAGTGCATAGACACTGGGGCCTCCATCTGGTGCAGAGTTATCTTCTCCTTTATTAACCTTAGCACCTTTGTGTGATGAATTGGAGACTGATAGAAGAAAACCCTTATATAACAAGTGACTTTGAGGTTGGGGGAGACCCTATTTAAGTTTTTTTTAAAAAAGGTCATTTGTTGTCATATTTATATTTATAAGATGATTTCTTTGTTGCTTTGTATGTCCCTCCCCCACGGTATAACCCCTTCTTTCACTGTATTTGATGTTGGTATAATTTGTAGAGGGGAAGGGAAAAAACAAATTGTTTAAATAGGGATACAGGTGGCTCCATTACAACAATGAGATGTACAAGTTGTTATGTCGAAAAACACTTTACAACTTTGGCGGGGGGGGTAGGGGGGGTGGAAGGGGGAGTGAGTGGGGGGGGTGGTTGCGCGGGGGAGGGGGGTGGAAAGGGGAAGGGATGGGAAGGGGAAACAAAGGAGGAGGCTACAATGCTTGATAAGAAATGTACTCACTATCTTGCCCATGTGATTGTAACCCCTCTGTATGGTATTTTCACAATAAAAATTTTTTTTAAAAAGGTCATGTGTAAGAAGAAAGTACAGACCACTCTGCAAGGGTGATAGGGCCTTGAGAGATGGGAGGCACCACAGCTCAGGGATGGCATGCTGTTGCAAATCAGAAGACCAAACAAGACAAACCGAATGCATAATGCTACAGTGTTTATTTTCCTTTTTGAAGGAAGAGATAAGAGAATAAGCAGGTTACAACTGACCTGGACATATGACCCAGACTTGGGGTAGTCTTGCTCAGAGATCATTCCTAGAATGTTCTTTCAACTTCTCTCTCACTCACCACATCCCAGTCAGCTCTGTCATCAGCTCCTACAAGAGTATGGAATGTGTGACCCTTCCCTCCATCCCCATGCCTTCCCTTCTATGGCAAACGACCCTCACTCTGAAAGTAGGTTTCAGCACAATGAGTTCTATCCCCACTCCTGGGGCCTCAGCTTCTCCATCATGGTGACATGGATGCTGCTTCTCGGAAGCAAACCCTTCTTTCAGCTCCCAGAGCCACCTGGTCCTTGTCCTCTGTAGCTTGGCCTCTCCTGGGCTTTCCCCTGCTACCCAGAAGTGTCCCAGCTCTTCAATGTGGTGTTCAGTACACCGCACAGTCACCCACTCTAAGCCACTTCTCCATGGTCCTTCTATCAATGAGAGAGAAAGCTTTTTTCCTAAACACTTCCCTTCTGCCTAAACAGGCCCATTGTCATTCTCTGAACAAGCCCTTCACTTGGTATAAGGGAGAAAGAAAGCCACACACCTGTATTACCAACAAACCCTGAGTCGTTGGCCCCAGCGTATGCCCCCCAAACATCAGCCCTGCATGCTATGGGGTTTGGCCATGAGCCTCTTGTTTTTTCTGCTCAGGTGGGTGGTCCCCCAAACCTCACCCCCCACCCCCCCACCTGGCTTGTGCTTGCAATAAATGCTTCCCCATGCAATTGCCCCCTGGCTTCCCAGCTTCCAGTTTTCCATGGGACCTGTACTGGAGCTGTTGGCCAAGAAGTCATTCTGACACTAGTTCATCTTTGTGGTTGTCTTCTTGTGAAGCAGCCATACAAGTCTATTTTTTTTCCAGGGCTGAGGACCGAACCCAGGGCCTTGCGCATGCCAGGAGGGCACCCTTCCGCTGGGCTAAACCCCCAGCCCAAGCCATACAATTCTAACATTGAGATGCTAATCACGCTTTAAGAGCCTGTATTTTGTGAGGCCTTCTGTAGTCTCAGGACATCCTGTACCTTTTGTGGACTCATCAGACCCCACATGTATGAAGACACCTGTGTTCACATCTTATTCTCTCTCCTAGAGGCACTAGATTGAAATGTGCCCTGTTGTTCTGATACTCTGAACCCAAAGTCTGGTCTCTACCTCACTCCCGATGACATCTGAGAAAAAGGAAATGTGTCAATTGAGACTGACCTGTGGGCAGACATATGCTAGTTTAGCTAGGACAGGAACAGTAATAGAGTCTCATTGACATCCTGTGCCATGGGAGTGAGATGTAGATAACTGACTGCCAAGTCCTAGATATGAGCAGCAAGCAAAGGGGGTGGGGAGGGTGAAGGGCCAAATCCCATCAAGTGATCATTTACTCAGGGAGAGGGAGACCACATACTATGGAGACTCTTTCTGGAGCCTCTAGACTCCCTGTGTGTCAGGAGGTGGCCTATCTTCACGTGGCCAATGTAATTGGACTTCTCTGGGTATAGCCAAGGGCAAGGATATAGAGCCAGACTTTGTTTTTTGTGCCAGTCCTGGGGCTTGAACTCAGAGCATAGGCACTGTCCCTGAGCTTCTTTTGCTCAAGGCTAGCATTCTGCCACTTGAGCCACAGCGCCACTTCTGGCCTTCTTTCTGTCTCTGTCTCTGTCTCTGTCTCTATCTCTGTCTCTTTGTCTCTGTCTCTCTCTCTCTCTCTCTCTCTGGGTGGTACTGAGGAATTGAACCCAGGGTTTCTTGCATGCTAGGCAAGCACTCTACCATGAAGCCACATTCCTAGCCCCAATATAGAGCCAGAATGGCATCAGAGCTGTCTCTATCACTCATCTTCTCCTCAGTGTCACCAGGACTAGCCAATAACATCATTCACCATGACACTGCTCTATGCCACCTGCAGAACCTTTTCACACCTGGCTAAAAAGAAAATGCAATACTAAAATTCCACTGGAGGTCACCTCAGCATTATTGTCCCTTTAGGGACAGGATTTGGCCAATTTTGCAAAACTAAGATTTAGAAATTCTGGACATAGTACTAAAGACAGGAAGGTAATGGGTAAGGATAGCTGGCAAAATCTCCAGAAAAGCATGCTGGGACCTTGCTTCTCTCCAACATTCCCTATTGATAGTGGACATTGACAGTGAAAGCTTCGGGCCTTCACACATGGGCTGACTTCAGAAGGTTGAACATGGCGGGAATGGGAGGGGGGACTAAGAAAGGTTGTACCATATGGACCATCACTGAAGACCAATAGAGTAGATGCTACACTCCAATGGTTTAAATGCTGGTTTGTCATGCATCAGTGGGAGTCTGAGAGTCTCAACTTCTCCAGGACTTCCTGTCATTGTGGTCCCATGATCTGAAGCAATACCTCAGTTCCACTTCTTGCAAAAGGTAAAAGGCTAGAGCAATTCTGAGGCCATCTGCTCACAGCTACCTCTGATCCTGTGTGGCAGGGATGGACTATAGATACCTCTGGGGCTTAGGACAGAAGCCAAATGTCTCATTAAAATAGCCTTTTTAGTGATTAACAGGAAAATGCAACTGCATGCTCATGGTCTAGAATGATTTTGCATGCATTTTAATTTATATTAATCTGCTTGGATCTGAAGAACACAGAATATGCATGGGGTGAGGAGCTGATACTGCCCTGGGGAGTTGTTCTATACATGAGAAGCAGCTATTCTGAACTTTTTGAAAAGCCATTTCATTAAATGCCATGTTGTTTTGTTGATTGACCTGTGTATTTGATCCTTCAGTTCAAGCCAGAATTGGTTATAAGCTTTCTCTACAAGTCCTATGTGCTATTATATGTTTAGACACAGAAAAAGAATTGCCTGCACTTAAAGTATCTATGGGAATTTCTTGGTTATTTCGGCAATTAAAAGAGAATTTCCGAGTGATTTTTCAAGGCCCCCCAAAAATCAAGGTAACTTTACCAATTTTCTTCCTCTCCTTTCTTTTTATTTCCTCTTTCTTCCTTTTTTTTCTTTTTATCTTTTCTTTCTTTTTTCCTTCTTTCCTTCCTTCCTTCCTTTCCTTCTTTCCTTCTTTCTTTCTTTTTCTCTCTCTTTCTTTCCTTTCTTTTCTTTCTTCCTTCATTTCCCTTTCTTTCTCTTTCTCTTTCTTTTCTTCCTTCCTTTCTCTCTCTCCCTCTCTCCCTCTCCCCTTTTTCTTTCTCTCTCTCTTTCTTGTGCATATACTGGGGCTTGAACTGATGGTGTTGAGTGTTTGCTTTTTTACTTAGGACTGGCACTCTATCACTTGAGCCACTTCTGCTTTTTGGTGGTTAATTGAAGTAAGAGTCTCATAGACCTTCTTGACTGGCTTTAAACCACAAGCCATCCATACCCTGCTTAACTTGACCAATTTTTTATTTACACTGATGTTAAAACAAAACAAAACAAAACTTTCCCTATCAAGTACTCATGATCAAGGGTTCTAAGTACCAGTAGATGAAGGCGAAGAACTGGTGAACTTCTGGTGGTCTTTCCCACATTCAACACTTGAGGCTACTTTAAGCAATACAAAAGCTTACTAAACTGGTGTTTCTAGGATGAATGCATCTCTCTTTTTCTTTCTTTGGTTCTCATGTTTCTGAGTAAAAGCCATTATTTTCCAGTAGTTAGAGCATTATGATTTTTCTGCAAATAAAATCTCCTAAATCATAAGCAAAGAGAGAGGTAAATTTTCAGAGAGAAGGCACATTAGTTTTCCTCCTGACATTTGGGATCCAGGATAAGTTAAAAAATGATGCTTTTATCTCTGATGATTTATCAACCTTGAGATTTCACAAAAGATAAACAGATGGGCTGAAGAAGAATGCATCATCTTAATGCTTCATTTTGACACTTTTGGTACCTAAGAAACATGCCTCTTAAGCAGCTCTCCTACAAAAACTTAAAGTTTCCATGATTTACACATCAAATTCTTATTTTTAAGATGCACTAAAGTGAGACCGTGTCATGAGGCCCTGTTCAAGAAAATGGTCAGGCTTGAAACATACAGATTATTTATAGGTGAAAAATTCAAAAGCAGGAAAAAAAGTCCGGTTGTCTAACAGATAGTTGTTTTTTCTTTTTTTTTGGTGTATTTCATTTTGGCTTGTGTGTGGGAGGCTCATGTGAACTCAAATGTTATTTGCTAAGTGTTTTTGAGATTAGAACATGTGGTTCTTTAAAACCTAATTTTTAAATTCATTTTTCTTGAACATAGGTTTAGCTTTACAATATGCAATCTACAGTACATTTAAAAAATTTTTTGTAAAGGTGATGAACAGAGGAGTTACAGTTACATAAGTAAGGTAATGAGTACATTTTGAACATTGTTACCCCCTTTCTCATTTTCCCCACTTTCCTCTCCCCACTCACTTCCTCCCACTAGTTGTAAAGTTTGTTTCCAACACAGTGTCTAGCGAGTATCATTGTTGCATTAGTTTATCGTTTGTCCTGCTGTTTCTGTGATTCCCTTTCCCTTCCACAGATCAGATAAGTTTATATACAAGACAAAAGGTGCAGAAAACTAAACAACAAAAAAGAAATAATTGCAAACAGTACATAATAAAAACCTCTTGTTTCTAATTCTTGGAATTCATTTTGATACACTTCATTTCATATGGTCATATGCACCTAGCAACTGGGCTATTGTGATCCTCTGCTAAGAATATCATAGACATAATCTAGTTATTACAAATGAAGGAAACTGTGCAACCTACATTTCTTTTGGTATGGCTTGTTTTGCTTAATATATTTTTTGCTTTGCTTAATATATATTTTTTGCTTTGCTTAATATATTTTTTGCTTTGCTTAATATATATTTTTTGCTTTGTTTAATATATTTTTTCCAGGTCTTTCCACTTCCTTATGAATGGGGCAATCTCATTTTTTTCTGATGGAAGCATGGATTTCCATTATGTATATATACCACAATCTCTTGATCCATTCATCTACTGAAGGGGATCTGGGTTGGTTCCATATCTTAGCTATGGTAAGTAATACTGCAATGAACATGGTTGTGTTGGTAGCTTTAGTATGGCCTTATTTGTTGTCATTTGGGTAAATGCCCAGGAGTGGGATTTCTGGGTCATAGAGGAGCTCTATGTTTAATCTTTTGAGGAACCTCCATACTGCTTTCCAGCTTGGTTGAACAAGTTTACATTCTCACCAAAGGTGTAGTAGTGTTCCCTTTTGGCCACATCCCTGCCATCATCTGTAATTATTTGTTTTCTTGATAATGGCTATTCTAGAAGGGGTGAGATTTGCATTTCTTTTATAGACAGAGATGGTGAGCATTTTTTCATGTGTCTATTGGTCATTCTTATTTCCTTGTCAGAGAAGTCTCTTTAAGTCTTTAGCCCACTTGTTAATGGGGTGGTTATTTCTTTGATGGTATGTTTTTGGGAGATTTAATTTTTTGAGTTATAAGTATATTTTAGATCTAAGGCCTAGGGTAATTTTTTTTTTTTTTGGTCTGCTCATGGGGCCTGAACTCTGGGCCTGAGCGCTGTCCCTCAGCTCTTCAGCTCAAGGCTAGCCCTCTACCACTTGAGCCACAGCACCACTTCCAGTTTTTTTCTTTTTTGCTTATGTGGTGCTGAGGAATCAAACCCAGGGCTTCATTGATGCAAGGCAAGCACTCTACCACTGAGCCACCTTCCCAGCCCATAGGGTAAATTTTTAAAAAATACAAAATCATATCCAGAGTTGCTGTGACAAGATATAAACTCCTACACTTCTATACTTTTTCCATTGTGGAAGTGTTGACCCTCTTCTTAATGTAAAATTCATAACATATATGCATTCAGTACAAGTTGGTTTTTCTTTCTGTATTTATTTTTGTGTACTGATATTGGGGCTTGACGTCAGGGCGTAGGTACTGTCTCTTAGGTTTTCTGTTTTCTCTTTTCTCAAGGTTAGTGCTCTACACCTTGAGCAACACATCCACTTCTGGATTTTTTTTCTGGTTAATTAGAGATATGACTCTCATGGACTTTCTTGCCCAGGCTGACTTTAAACCACAATCCTCAACCCTCAGCCTCCTGAGTAGGTAGGATTACACATGTGAGCCACTGGCACTCAGAATCTCTGTATTATTTTTGACTATTCATGTGGATACAAAGGACTTAAGAGATTTTTATTTGCAAAGAAACTATTAACTTGGAAATAGTTTTTAAAACCTTGTTTTGAACTGATTTAGGTGATGGGTAAGGTAATTCAGCACAGAAAGCTGACCAGCCGGAAACAAAGGAGCAAGAATACATTTGAAAAGTGAGGAGGGCATCATTTTCCTGTCTTTTTAGTGCTACTGAGCTGCTAGACTTAAGTCTAGCAGACCTAGTGACTCTTGTGATACAGGCAGAGACCAGTAGTCTACCCAGATTTGAATCTTTCTTCTTTCCCTTATAGCTGTATGGCGTTGAGAAACTTATTTGACCTCTCTAGGCTTGTTTCCTCAGTGGACCCTGAGTTGCTATGGAGGTTAAGGTTTATAAGAGCAACCACAGAGCAAAGGTTTGGTAACTAAGGACTGCTGTAACCACTGTCATCAGCCATGATACCTTGGGCCCAAAGATTAGTGACATTTTACCAGCATCCAGGTGGACTATGGCAGCTATATTCTGTTCTTAACAGGTTTCTATAAACCGAATGTTCTTCAGGAGCTAGACTCTGCCTTTTCTTTCTTCCCTCTTTTCCAGTTTGAGTCATAAAGAATCACTTCTTTCCAAGTAGAATGTGTTAGCCTCTCTGAAGACAGTCTGATGTGACAACTCCCAAATAGAGGGGTGGTTAGAACTCTTCATGAGAGCAATGTGATAGCAGATCTTTAGAAAACCCAACCAGAAGTCCTCAGGTTGAGTGACTGCAAACTTCAAGATCAACTTCATGGCCTTCAGGCTTCAAGAAGAAATCCCTGGAGTGGGGTCAGGACCACTCTCATCCACATTTCCAAATACAGAAAGACTAGAAACATTGTACAATACTGGATAATCTGTGGTTATGGTTTAGTTTGGTTTGGTTTCTTTGAGATCGGGTCTTATTAAAAAGCCCAAGTTGGCCTTGAACTTGTGATTTTCCTGCCTCAGCTTCTGTGTTCTCTATTTTATTTTTCAATTATTCTGTGTTCTTTTTTTTCATTTAAATTTTATTGTTAAGGTGATGTATGGAGGGGTTACAGTTACATAAGATTCTGTGTTCTTAAACTTTCTTTTACCCCAAGTCTGTTTGATTTGCTGAAGGGCTATAAAATTAAAATCAATTTTGGTAAAAGTTGTATGCTCTGTCAAGTCTTTACACATCCCCATGCTTCAAGTTCAGTTATAGTTCTTCATCATCTCCTGTTAGAAGAGCCATCCTTCATGTTAGCACACAATTGCTCATGTTGCTACTTAAAATGTTCTACATGTTTCCTGGTATCCCTTTGCTCTCCCTTGAAGAATGATTGACACAAGGTCAGCTGTCACTCTTCCTCCTCAACACAAGTTACCACTTCCTGATTTTAAGAGTGACACCCAAAGGCTTATGATGCACTAAGCTCCCCCAAAGCATAGAGATATCAACCTGCTTCTCTTGGCTGGCCATTGTGTAGCCTGAAATAAGACCTTTAACTCACAGAGGCATCTTTTGCTCACAGGAACTGCTCACAAGTCTGAGATTCAGCAAATGGCTTAGATAGAGAAGACCAAGCTGGGATAATCTCCCTGGTCCTGGGACCTCCAACATACTGGGCCTGCTGGGACTTAGCAGTGAATTGTGTCTGTCCATTATGGAATCCTTAGACCATTGGCCAGCTTCCACTGGTCACAAATCTATTTAGCAGGGACTAGACACAGAGAAGTGAGTAGCAGAGGAGGGGTACCTGTGGCTCCCTTCCTCCCTCAGGCCACTAGCCTGAGGTCTATACAAGGGACCACTCTAAAGCTTGTCCCACTAGTAGATGGAGGCCAGTGGAAAGGAAAGGTCCCTCTGGTCCTCCCTCTGACTATACCCTCCACACTGGCACCCTCCACACTGCCAGAGCACAAGCAGCACAACCCTGCAGAAACTCATTATTCCAAGAATAAGATGCTTAGGAAGTGGTGCTGTGGCTAAAGTGGTAGAGCGCTAGCTCTGAGCACAAAAAGGTTTAGGGACAGAGTCCAGACCCTGAGTTCAAGCCCCACAACCACCACCACCACCAACAAAAAGAATAAGAGTTTGGCATGCAATTTATGCCCTTCAAGCAGAGAGAACTGGCAATCTTGGGTGACTTTGGGAGTTATTTAAAGGGACAACAAGAACTCATAATGACAAAGATTTATGGTTGAAAGCTGGGTGCCAGTGGCTTACACCTATAATCCTAGCTACTCAAGAACCTAGGATCTAAGCATTCAGGTCGAAAGACAGCCCAGGCAGAAAAGTCTGTGAGATCCTTTTTTTCAATTAAGCAGCAAAAAGCCAAAAGCAGAGCTCTGGCTCGAGTGTTGTAGTACTAGCCTTGAGAGGAAAAAAAAAACAACCTAAGGACAGTGTCCAGGCACACACACACACACACACACACACACACACACACTTGCACGCATACGTACACACACAAATAACTTTAATGTTTCTGCTCTTGCATAATGTAATGCACATTCAAGGAGGTTGTAATAATCTTTTAATAATTTCCTCAGAGACAAATGCCAGAGCTTAAACTAAATTGAGGTGAGTGTAGTTTGCATAATAAATGACCCCATTAACAATTGGGAGGAAAAAAAACACTAACCTCATGAAGAATATTGGAACAAACACTAATGGATCAAACACAGAAGTAATGTTTTAATAATGCATGTGATCATGTTTTTATTAGCAAGGAAAGTCTTGTTTCAAAACACATATATCCTTGACAGGAGTCTGAAATTAATCCTCAGTAGGCAGGAATCTACAGCATAACACATTCTGATGATAATTACAACCTGCTCTTCATGTGAATATTCTAAATTATTAGGCACTTTATTAAGAGCCAGGAAAGGGACTTTCTGCAGCCTAATGAGAACTACTCATCAGCTCTGAGAGAGAGAGAAAGCAAGAAGAATTCTTCACTGAGCTGGAAAAGGGAGGAGGCCACTTAGTTAATGAAAATGCTTCGTTTCTTCTCTTGGCTTAGGAATTGGCACACCCTATGGGGCTCAGACACCAGCAGGCTTCAGAGCTGCTATTCGTTTTCTAGGGCAAGATAAAAATGCCTATCACAGAAAAAAATACCAATTTATCATTGTAGTGGCTCATCTCACTAGAGAAACCACTGGAGACTGCTTAACATTTTTATTTCAAACACGGTTTTCCTTGGTCTCTAGGTGACAGACAGATACTGATGTCTTTTCTTTCTTGATCATTTGTTCCTAATAAAAATGGCTTGATTCTGCGTTCATTTTCTTCTGGGGTGACACTAAGGTTTGAGCTCTAACAGACTGACACCCTCTTCCTTTTTGTGTGTTTCCTTCAAAAGCTGCACAGGTAACACCTGGGCCTGTGCAGAAGAAGACAGATGGGCTCCTTCACTTCTTCCTGCGTCCCTGGAGACCTCAGCCCAGAGGCTCTGAGATTCCAGTGGACTGACATGTCTGCTGGATTTTCCTGACTGTGCATGCACAGTGCTCTCTTGGTGTCAGACCCTGCTATGTATCTGTGTAAACTTCCTCCTTGTAGACAGATTTCTCTACTTATTCAAAGTATTCCCTGGATTTCCATTGAGTAAATCCATATTGTTTTTCTTCTTTGACTTTGTATATCCATATCTCCTTCATCTGATCTGGAACTTTTGCTACTATGGTTATTAGTCGAATGTAAGTCCAGAATCAGTACATGTTATTGTGACACCTGAACCTTGACATTTGCTCCTGTTAAGATCTCCTGCAGATCAAGACCTTAACCTATTTGATCTTGATCATCCTCTTTTCTCTCCTCTTAAGGAACGATGTTTACATGTTCCACTTTGGCTGTGCAAATGAAGGTTTCATAGAATAATGATGGACAGTAATCAATTTTTTAATTAAACACTATGAGTCAGGCTAAGACAAGGACTTTGGAGGCTTCTCTCAATTTTCCCAAGTCCCATGAGGTAAAAGGCTTTTCTGTAAGTGGGTATGAATCTCAAGCTCAGAGAGGTTGAATAGTAGTCACACAGATGGTAGCGGGCAATGGCAGGACCTGAATTGAGAAAACTAGATTTCAGAGGCCACATCCTCAATCTTCACACCAAACTCAGGCTCAAAAAAAGCAGAGCCCCAGAGGCCTGACTGTTCTCTCTCTCTCTCTCTCTCTCTCTCTCTCTCTCTCTCCTCTCTCTCTCTCTCTTCTCTCTCTCTCTCTCCTCTCTCTCTTAATAGCAGTACTAAGGCTTGAATTCAGGGCCTGGACACTATTCCTTAGATTTTTCACTCAAGGTGGATACTCTATCACTTGAGCCACAGTTCTATTTCCAGCTTTTTGGTGGTGAATTGAAAATAAAAGTCTCAAAAACTTTCCTACCCCAGCCAGCTTCAAACATCAATTAACTAGGACTATCAGCGTGAGCCACTGGTGTCCACACCTGTCTTGTTTCTAAGATGAAGACAATGACACAATGAATCTCTGACTCAATATAAATCACATCTCTGAATATTTGGAAGCTGTTTACCTGGAGTCTGGACAGTTCATCTGTGCATTCCAGCCTGGGCGATTTAACAGGGGTGTCCTGCATGCAGCCCTATATCCCAGATAAGTTTCAGCCTGATTGACAAATATAAAATGTAACCCTCCAATGGAAGAGGGGTGGTTTATGTAAGTTACTAGGGTTAAGGCTAGTATCCAAGGCACCAACACAATCTAGGCACATAGGCAGCCCTTGGGCTGCGGGGTCTCCGCAGGTCACAGGGGACCCTCAGATCTGCAGCCAGGCCTGAGGCATGAGCTACACTGACTGTCTGACCTGCTGCAGCCTCCTTGCTACAGTTTCATTCCATGCGGAGAACTGCCTTTGGGAAAGCTGAGCATGTGCAGCTGGCTTGGCAGCTGGATTCTGACTGGTATGAATAACCGACAATCTGTTTATAAATCAGTCAGATCTAAGTTCAGTTCATTTTTCTGGGCCCAACCGAATGTGGGTGTGCAAATAAAACTTCTGGATCTGCAAATGAGAGCTCCAATCCTGGATCTTAGTAACATATAGGGGAAGGAAGATTCCCCCCAGTCCCTGATTCTTGGGGTCCTTTGGTCTTCTCCTTATTCCTTTCCTCCTCCCAGAGAGCAGAAAGTAGAAATCAATCAGAATCAAGGAGGTGGTTATTCCAAGGCCTGGTCTCTGTGTGCAAAAGACTGGCTGGGGCAGTGATTCTGTAGCCTCCTCATGAAGAGCACATGGGCTCTTGGCATTCTCATTTCAGCTCCTTCTATCTAGACCTTGCCTTGAGGTTCACCCAAGAGGACAAAGTCCGCAGAGGCCAGATTCTATTTGAGTCCAAACCACACCATCCCTGGAGCTCTTAGGGAGGGCATTGAGCATTCCTGTAACCATTGTAACATGACAACACTTAATCACAGGACATTTACTGACGGATCCTTGGCTCTTTGGGAACTTCCTGATTGGGGAGGGAGGGTGGTGTGAAGGCTGCATGCATTCCTGTGTTGCTGCCATAATCCCGGCTCTGATTCTTTAATGGACTGTACTAAGGAATTCTGCCACAAGAGACAGTGCCAGATAAGTATGAGGAGCTCAGCCTCTGCAGCACTGGTAATGAGCAAAGCATGCCCTGCCTTCCATGTCCAGCAGTGGTCCCTGTGTGAACAAGCTCAGTGAGCTTAATACTTGCTCCCATGGTAAATAAAACAATGACTCTTGAGATGAAATGATTGCAAGGCTAATCTGTCAAGGACCTTATTTGGTACGTTAGTTACTTCATTATTTCTGTCTTGTTTTTTTTTTTTTCCTGATGGTACAGGTGTTTGAATTCAGGGCTTTGTACTTACTTGACAAGCACTCTACCATTTAAGCTATATCCCAGCACTTTTGTTACTTTAGTTCTATCCCCATACCACCCATACCAGGGCTGGAACTCAGGGCCTCATGCTCTTCTCAGTTTTCTTACTCATGACTGATACTCGATCACTTGTGTCAGTCCAGCATTTTGCTTGTGAATTGGAGGTGGAGTTTTCTACCCAGGCTGGCTGTAAGCTATGTTTCTCCAGCTCCCAACTCTGGCATACCTAGAATTACATGATAAGTCACTGCATCTAGCTTTATTACTTTGGTCTTTTGAAGTCAAAATGCATATTCCAATTTCTTGACCTTAGCATTATTGTTACACAGGACTGAGTGATTTTGTCCTATGTGCGGTGGGGTATTTGGAAGTACCCTGGCTTCTACCCATTACCCACCAGAAGCATCGTAGTATAGAGACGTTTTTCTCTAAACATATCAAATTCCTGCTACACAGCAAAATTGTTCCTGGTTGAGAAAAACTGCTTTTAAGTGGCTGATTTACTTTCTTGCTAACTTGAAGACTAAGCTTAAGTAGTTCTGGCACTTAGAATTCTTCATATGATGGCACTATTAAGTGGCACTTGCTTTATTTGTATACATACTCTCCCATTTGGTATTTAGTAATGATAGTCATCCCTGGGCAGAGAAATACATCTGAGAACCACAGCTTTGCCACTTGGGCCTTTCCTGGTGCCATTTGCAATTGTCAGGGTCTATTAGGCGAGTAGCTCCCAATGGATTTAGTGGTATTAGTTAGTCAGTGTTACCAGAAAGCTGGGAGTTGATTTCCAACAAATTTAGTTGGTGCCCTAAATCCAATATGAGACTGAGACTGATGTGAGGGCTTCCTTTATGTAAATCCTCAGCTGACCTACAGAACACACCCAACCACAAGCATCCAAAAAGAGCCAGCTCACCTCTGTGAATGTGGGCCAGAGACAGGGAGGTGACATGGTGCAGACAGGAGTTCCATACAAAGAAGATGTCTTCTTGCTTGCTCACCACCTGCCAAATTCATGGAAATTTAAAGACAAAAATAAAAATAAAATTAAAAAAACCCACTGATGGTATTCTGAGAGAAGTGAACTTAGTATCATACCCACCACAACTATCCCAAGCCCTGATGCAACAACATTCAGCATGGATATGATACAAAACTCTGGTAGGATGCTTCCATGTCCTATAAATATCACTGCTTACATGAATAAATACCATACATGATGTATGGCAGTCCAGTTTCTATATGTTAATTCCTCACACATCAAACAGAGTAGCTACTCATAGCTGATACTTGAAAGATATCAAGTTTGGTGGCTGGGGTATGTTGGTACACATCTGTAGTCCTAGATACTTTCAAAGCCAAGATAGGAGAATCCTGGTCTGAAGCTGACCAGGGCAAAAGTCCAAGCAAAACCTTATCTGAAAAACAACTCAAAAGCTCTAAGGGTGTAGCTCAAGTGGTAGAGTGACTGTCTAGCAAGCTCAAGGCTGCCAAACAAGACAGATAGACAGATGGAAGGATGGACAGACGAACAGACAAAAAGAAAGGAAGGAAGGAAGGAAGGAAGGAAGGAAGGAAGGAAGGAAGGAAGGAAGGAAGGAAGGAAGGAAGGGAGAGAGAAAGAAAGAATTTGAAGGAAGTGCAGTGAGATTAGTCACTCACTGCCTGAAGAATTCTAAAGATGAAAACAACTAGTTAAATCTAATCCTTAACAAGTAAGTCCCCTCTTTCCCTCCCTCTCTCCCTACTTCCATTCCTCCCTTCTTCCTTTTACAGTCAGACGTTTCTATGTGTTTTCATGTTGCTTTCCTGAAGACCTATTAAACCTCAAGAACTGGTAGTCTCCAGTCTGATATGTATGGGGAATTAACATAAATGTGGAAACAGGAGCAATAATTATGCCTGTGTCATTTGTTCAACCATTGGGTTGCTCTCATGGTCTCTGTATGAGATGGACTCAATCATCCCAATGCAGGGCATCATTCCTCTTTCCTTTTTTTTTTTTGGTGCCCAAACTTGGGTTTGAACTCAGGGCTTCACTCTTACATAGCTTCTTTGTGCGAGGTGGATGCTCTTAATACTTGAGCTACAGCTCCACTTCTGGGTTTTTGCATTTATCTGCCCAAGGCTGGCTTCTAGCTACAACACTCAGCTCTCAGCCTCCCAAGAGCTAGGATTACAGGCCTGAGCCACTACCTGGTCCTCATTGTTCCCTTGTCTCACTGTTTAGCTGGAGGGTAATGAGGAAACAGACCTGGAATAAGATCAGAATGCAGGAAGTACACCATAGGAGAAAACTGCTACGTCACGAGGCTGGGACTTCCGGTCATTCTGGTGGAGCTGATGGCAGACTCTTATCGGACTAGAGGAGAGTTAAATTGGGCACTTCTGACATTCCTTTGTTCCTTCTTGCCTGTCTTTGTTTAGAAAACCCAATGGTTTGATGTCTAAACCTTTCACGTGTCTTTTTCTGTTCAAGGAAATAACATTCAGACAGAAAGCTAGACTTTCTGCAACTCCAATGCCATCTGCTTTTAACTCACATGCAGATGAGCCCCATCTTTTGGAAAGCAACCTCTCCCTAGTAGCTCTGCAGGTTTGCAGGGCCTGGAGGTCTTGCTGTGTAAGATGCTGCCTCTGCCACAGAGCTTTGTGCTCCAGTGGAAAATCAGCCCTGCGGAGAGCTGCTCCCATGTATAATTCAGCACAATTACCTGGGGTAGTGGCGCTGTTTGGAGAACAATGTCCTGTGTGTGTCTGCTTTCCCAGCTCATGGGGCATCTCCTGCCACTGGAGGGAGGGCCCCCTCTGCTATTTGAATCAGTCTCACTCTGCACTGGTATCACAATGACAATTGAGAAAGCTGGGGAGAGAGGGACAACTGTGAGGGAGCAGCCTGCAGAAAATCCTAAGCGAAGGGGAAGACAAGAGCTGGCTTAATATTCCTCAAAGTTCTAGAAGGAGATTTCCAAACCTTGCCCATCACACTGTAGGGTAACAGTAGGGAACTGGTGACAGACTCTCCCAAACATTGTTCCTCACCATGGCAGGGAGGCAGGGAACACAAAAACACTGTGCAGAGTGTCCAAATAGAATTGAGAACATTTTTTTGGTGTGCTGGTACTACGACTTGAACTTAGGGTAGGGCCTTAGTTGTTGTTGTTGTTGTTGTTGTTGTTGTTTTCACTCAAGGCTGGCACTCTACCACTGGAACCATACCTCTACTTCCAGATTTGGGATGGTTAATTGGAGATAAGAGTCCTGTGAACTTTCTTGGCTGAGTTGGCTTCAAATCTCAATCCTCAGATCTCAGCCTTCTGAGTAACAAGGATTACAGGTATGAGATACCTGGCTCAAGGGCACTTTTTAACTTCCTAAGCGAAACTCAAAATATAGAGTGGTGACACATGTAGTAGTGCTCACAGGCAGCGAGCAAGAAGGAAGACTTCTTCTCTGTCTGGAACTTCTTTCTGCACCATCTCACTTCCCTGTTTCTGGACCTCACAGAGACAAGCAGGTTCTTGCCAAATGCTTGTGGTTGGGTGGCTCAGCAAGTCATCCGTAGACATAGGTCTGCTGAAGCAAAGTCCTCACACCAGTGTGAGCCTCCTATTGGATTGATGGCCTCAAATAGCTTATTTGGAACATTGATAGTGCTACTACTGAAGTCAAGAGAAAAATAAGAAACACACAACTGGCTAGAAAAAAAAGCTTACAAAGAGAGACCTTACAAAGGGCTCTTGGAAAATCCTGTTGTGATGGTGCTCTTCAAAACTTATGAGAGAAAAGACAAGTTCAGATTGTGGGGGAAGATTCTAGAAGACCTGCTACACTGGCACCTTGGGGCTTTTCCTCGTATGTGAACATCCCAGTCCTGCTCCATGTTGCTGGAGCAATCCTATTGTAACCTTATCCCTGTTGGTACAGGGACCCTTTTGGCTACCTCCAAACCTGCCCAGGTAGCCCCAGATCTTAAAGTACTATGAGAGAAAGACAGGTTCACTAGTGTAAATGTCCCAGGAAGGTAATGGACACAGAAGTCTCTGTCCTCTTGAAATGGAATTTGTTGGTGGGAAAGAGTCAGCTGATGCCACCAGAGATGTACAGTGGTCCACATTCTCAGAGGGGACTGCAGTATAGGAGCCTCACTCCATCCAACTGATAAGTGGCCAAAACAAACATATCAGAAAGTCTGGCTCAGCCTCGAAGTATAGAGAATTTGAAGAAATCACTGCCAGCTGAATGCTGATTGCTCATGCCTGTAATTCTAGTTACTGAGGAGATTGAGATCTGAGGATCAAGATTCGAAGCTAGCAGGGCAAGAAAATGTGTGAGACTTTTACTTCCTATTAGCCATCAAGAAGGTGGAAGAGGAGCTATGGATCAAGTGGTAGAGTGCTAGCCTTGAGCTCAAAAGCTCAGGGACAGTGTGCAGGCCCTGAATTCAAGACCCAGGGCTAGCACACACACACACACACACACACACACACACACACACACACACACACACACACACACACACAAAGAATGCTACTGCCTAAGCCTGTACAATCCACAAGATTTCAAAATGTATATGCAGTATAAACGATATAGTTTTGGGGGAGGGGGGTTCCTGTTGGGGGGCCTGAACTCTGGGCCTGGGTGCTGTCCCTCAGCTCTTCAGCTCAAGGCTAGCGCTCTACCACTTGAGCCACAGCACCACTTCCAGCTTTTTTCTTTTTGCTTATGTGGTGCTGAGGAATCGAACCCAGGGCCTCATGCATGCAAGGTAAGCGCTCTACCACTGAGCAACTTTCCCAGCCCTATAAATGATATTTTAAAAACAGTATCTCCCTTTCACCTTCAAATACCTTCATGTGAAGTTTTAGGAATAGAATTTTTTTTAAAAAATGGTACAGTTATCTTTTACAATAAACAGTAAACTCACTACTGAAACCTGCTTAAATGTAAACAAAGTTATTACATATTAGCTTCATGTAAGCAAGGTCTTTAAACACATCAGGCAATAGGCATTGTTTTAAGCACGTAACCACATTCATTCCTATTCTATTGATCTCTTCATTTTACAGGTAGAAAACTGTGGCACAGAAAGTTTGAACAATTTACACAAGGATGCAGGGCTGAGTGGGGACCAGGTACCCAGGCAGCTAAGCTTAAGTTCCTAACCACAGACTACACTGCCTCCTAATGGACAGAGGGTAGAGTAGCTCTCCACAAAAACCTGTCCTTCCCAAACACCTGTTTTATAAGGGTGCAGCCCACCTTGAAAGCATCTGATGGAAAGATACGCTTGTTTCCATCCTATCAACAGAGGAACACCTTCCTCAAGGTGAAGACTCAGCTCCATCCCTCTTTCTTCCTTTTGGGAGAAACCTCAAGGGGATCCAGGCAATATAGACAGTTAAAGTAGACTCACTTTCCTATAGAGGATCTAAAATACCCTCAGCCAGCATTATACTTAACAGAACTAGGTGCTTTTCTCCTCAGAAAAGGAAGGAGACGAAGGTGTCTATTACCACTCTCTCCACATTGTACTGGAGGTGATTACCACTTGCACAAGTTTGCCAATGTGAGATTGTACATAGCACACTATTGGCTAATGGAATGGAAGGTGACCAACCACAGCACTGTGTTCTGTATCCTGAGTGCTGATTGGTGACTGTAGCATCGGTCTGTTTGCTCTCCCATGTTATGCCCATATGTTCAGCATCTCTCCTTGTCCACTTCACATTGATGTCTGATTGCTGCACGTAGTGTTGCTCTGCAGTGTGTGTTTTTATGGAATTTATGTCAAGCTCTACAATGCCAATCAAACGCTCTGCACCTCCTAAGGCTTCTGGCACTGAACCCAAGTGCCAGAGGAAGATGCTTACCATCAAAGTAAAGGTGGAACTTCTCCACATGTTAAAGGAAGGCAAAAGCTACACAGCTGTAGGCCACCATTATGGGAGCAACAAATCTACTGTTTGTTACATAAAGACTAGAGGAATAATATTCGGTCTATGGCCATGATGACTTTTAACAAGACTGCAAAGAGGGGCTGGGAAGGTGGCTCAGTGGTAGAGTGCTTGCCTTGCATGCATGAGGCCCTGGGTTAGATTCCTTAGCACCACATAAAGCAGAAAAAGCCAGAAGCAGTGTTGTGGCTCAAGTGGTAGAGCGCTCCCTGTAAGCTAAAAAGCTGAGGGACAGCACCCAGGTCCAGAGTTCAGGCCTCACAACCGACGAGGACGACGACGACGACAACAACAACAAAAGACTGCAAAGAGGGCAGTCATTTCCTGTAATAAGGCCATTGTGAGGATGAAGTCTGCACTGGCCCTGTGGATAAATAACTGCAGGAAGAATATCTCACTGGATACCAACACCACCTGGACAAAGGCCAAGAAACTTTATGATAGCTTTGCAGAAAGCATGGATGTTTACGATGATGACGTGGATGAAGACAAGGTGACAACCCAGATTCAGGACCGTCAGTGCTTCTCCCATCAGACCAACTCCGTTCAGTGCCAGCAAGGGCTAGTTTGACAAATTTCAAAGACATGCTGGACTCAAAAACATTTTTCTGCACAGAGAAGCTGCATCTGTGAATAAAGTCAGTGCTGAGGAATACAGACAGTGACATGTTCAATCCATCATCGAGGAAGGGGGCTATACGCCTGAACAAGTTTTATGTTTGTTTGTTTTATGGTTGGTTGTGGGGCTTGAACTCTGAGCCTGGGAGCTGTCCTTCAGCTCTTCAGTTCAAGGTGAGCATTCAACCACCTGAGCCACAGCACCACTTCCCATGTTCTGGTGGTTAGTTGGAGATAAGAATCTCATAGACTTTCCTGCCTGGGCTGGTTTTGAACCACAATCCTCAGATCTCAGCCTCCTGTGTAGCTAGGATTATTGGCATAAGCCACCAGTGTCCAGCTCCTGAATAAGTTTTTAACAAAGTCAGCAAATGAAGAAGAGGATGAGGAGCAAGACAAACTACAGGTTGGAGAAAAAGAGGAGGTTGGCCTAACACTGGATCATCTTGCAACTATGGTCAGAATGGCCAAAGAACTTCGGTGACTGGCTGAAGAATGGGACCCCAGATGCTTCATTCATTGCACTTCATAAATACAACTGAGAGTGGCATGTCAGTTTATAAAAACTTTCCCACACAGAAGAAAAAGCAATGCCAACAACTCCCCCTAACTGTGTTCATCACTTGGATGAAGAGATCACTTATGCCTACACTTTTAGTGGAAGTAGAAATTACGGCCCAGGGCAAAGATACTGCATCACCTGATGAAGCACCTGGTACAGTGGTGGCTTCAGAAGAGCTGTAATGCTCTTCTTGGCTGTGCCGTACACCCATGTCATTGTCATCACCATCAGCACTGCACAGCTACATAATTCATGATCTTCATCATTCAAGTTGTAGTACATTTCACTGGTGAGTACCCATATAGAATTTTATAGGTTGTTAAAATTATGTAGGTTTAAGAGTGTCAAAAGTAGCTGGGCACCGGTGGGTCACACCTGTAATCCTAGCTACTTAGGAGGCTGAGATCTGAGGATTACAGTTCAAAGCCACCCCAGCAGGAAAGTCCGTGAGACTCTTATCTCCAATAAGCCACTAGAAAACCAGAAGTGGTGCTGTGGCTCAAGAGGTAGAGTGATTGCCTTTAGCTTAAGAGCTGAGGGACAGTGCCCAGACCCAGAACTGAAGCCACAGGACCAACCAAAAAAAAAAAGGAAAGAGAGTGTCAAAAGTGTTTAAGAGCATATAAAGTGTTTATAAGAGTGTGGGAAAGGTTAATAAGAGAGTGGGAAAAGTTTATAGGAGAATGGGAAAGGTTTATAAAGCCTGAAAGCATATAAATAATAAAATACAATGCTGCTACTTTGAGGATTTTCACCTATTGTGGGAGTCTTTGGAACATAACTCCCATGATAGGTGAGGGATCACTGTACTGCTGGGCGCCAGTGGCTCACGCCTGTAACCCTACCTATTCAGGAGGCTGAGATCTGAGGATTGTGATTCAAAGCCACCCCTGGGAAGAGAAGTCTATGAGACTCTTATTTCCAATTAGCTACCCAAAAAGCTGGAGGGAGAGCTGTGGCACAAATGGTAAAACACTGGTCTTTTTTTTTTTTTGGGTCCGGTCGTGGGACCTGAACTCTGGGCCTGGGTGTTGTCCCTCAGCTCTTCAGCTCAAGGCTAGCGCTCTACCACTTGAGCCACAGCGCCACTTCCAGCTTTTTTCTTTTTG
>NW_012267263.1:1789271-1799713 GCF_000151885.1 Dipodomys ordii
TTTTCTAAAGTCATTGATTGTACACTTGAAATTGTAGAACTTTAACATTTATATCAATCAATTCATCTTTTAAAACAACATTCCTTCTCTCTACAGTTAGGGTTGGACATGGAAGCACCATGGCCCAGAGCAGACAATGTTCTGCAAGATATCCTTCTGGGAAGGCTGCTGCTATTTCAATAAAAAGGGCCCAGGTAAGCTGGTACATGCCCTTCCTCACCTCTGTTCTTAAATCTCAGCCACTACGAGAACAGGCAAAAACCTCACTGTGGAGGCACAAGGCCTTTCCCCTGTGTCTGTCTCCATGTCTATGTTTCTCTCTTTATGGGGCAGTAGGCCTCATTCTACTTCACTATGATATTGTCTTAATTTGATTATATCCACAAAGACCCCTTTACTAAATAAGTACACATTCACAGCTCTTGGGATTAAGTCTTGTAACATAGCCTTTTCCTTTTTGTTTTTCTTGGCAGAACTGGGTTGGAACTCAGGTCCTTGTGCTTATGAGGCGAGCACCCTTAGGCATTCTTGCTGCTGAGCTGCATCTCTAGATGATCATCTTTCGGTGGAGCATAATTTAACCCACAGATTGGAGGGGAAGGGATAGGACAGCAAGAGCCTGGGTTCTAATTAGTTTGTGGAGTTGTATATTTTTTGTTCTTGATTTTTTTTTTGGTGCCAGTACTGGGGATTGAACTTAGGGCCTTGAGTTTGGGTTTCTACCACTTGAGCCATAGCTCCACTTCTGCCTTTTGGTGGTTAATTGGAGATAAGTATCTCACAGACTTTCCTGCCTGGGCTGGCTTTGAACCCAATCCTCAGATCTCATTCTCTTGAGTAGGTAGATTGGACACGTGTGAACCACCAGTATCTAGCTGTAATTTTTTTTAATGAGCTTCTAAATCTTAGCATCTTGGCCTCCTCTAAGTGTCTGCAAGGCATCCTAGACCTTTCCTGACCCATTCAACATGAAGGTGGGTTGCTCAAACACTAGCACCTGGCCTGGCCTGGTGTGTGGTTACTTCGATGAATGGATGCTCAGATCCTCCTTGCCACAGTACTACACTCTTCTCCACCATCAAAAGTCTGGCCTTGCCCGGTGCTGGTGGCTCACACCTGTATTCCTACTCAGGGGGCTAAGATCTGAGGATCCTGCCTGCTCAGGCAGGAAAGTCTGTGAGACTCTTACTCGAATTAACCATCAGAAAACCGGAAGTGATGATGTGGCTCAAAGCAGTAGAGAGTGCTAGCCTTGAGCAAAAGAGCTCAGAGATAGCACCCAGGCCCCAAGTTCAAGCCCTATGACCACCATTACTACCACCACCACCAAAGGCCTGGGCTTTCCCTTCTTAGTCACTGAAGTTGCAGAGCATCCCTGTCTCTGGCAGTGGCTTTGCCAGTGGCAGCAGCAACAGTATCCAAGTGTGGCCTTGGTCTTCCCTCAGCCCTTGCTCTCTGTCCCCACCATGGTTTCCTTCTGTTGAGCTTAGGTGAGAGTTTAAGCTTAGGGTAACTTGCTTGGAGGTTTCAGGTGGCATTCTGCAGGGGGCAGCAGGTGGAGCAGCCCCGTTTGGGGAGGAGTATGTGAGTGCAGGACTGGAATTCACAACTATGTAAAATGATAAGTGCTGTGACACATTGAAGGGCTCTAGCAGCTGGGAGCTACTGAGCACTTTCTGTGTGCCCAGCACGTGGCTTGCAGGGCTTGATGTTTGTAAAGATAGGACTCTAGTTTTACAGAGCAGTCTAGCAACTGTCAAGCAACATTGCAAAATACAGAAATATCTGGCTCCACAGAATCTGACTTGTGAGATCTAACCAAGCTGCTGAGTCCAGCTGGGCTCCCTCACCCCTATTCCCCAACAGCTGGGGATTAGAACACCCATATTCCTCCACAGAGGTCTCCACCACTGCACAATCTGGTTCACAGTGACAGTGATATCTTGCCAACACCACCTGGCACAGGATGAATTCTCAGACACTTGCATTCAAAGTACATGCACATGCTGTGCGCGCTGGTGGCTCATGCCTATAATCCTAACTACTCTGGTGGCTGAGATCTGAGGATCAGGGTTAGAAGCCAGCATGGGCAGGAAAATCCATGAGACACTTATCTCTAGTTGACCACCAAAAAGCCAGAAGTGGAGCTATGGTTCAAGAAGTAGAATGCTAGACTTGAGAGAAAAATCTAAGGGGCAGTATCCAAGCCCTGAATTCAAGCCCCAGTACTGGCACACGCATGCATATACACAAACACAAAAATACATACACATACACACATACAAAATACATGCACATAGATACACACACACACACACACACACACACACACACACACAACTCCCCTCTATCCTGATCTGTGCCACCTTCTCTTGCCTCAGATACTTAAACATACAACTCTCTCCGAATTCCCTTCCCCACCCAACCATCTCCTCCTGGTTTTAAAAATGTCACCTCCTCTAGGAAGTCTCCCCCCCCCCACAAAGCTCCTTCCTCATTGTGTGACTTTGGTGCCCTCCTCTGGTTTTCCATCCATCCCGTTGAAACCTTTGCCATGTTACAGTGTGAGTGCTACTTTGAGCAGGAGGTAGTTGCATTGCATTGGTGGTAGGCAGAGAGAGAGAGAGAGAGAGAGAGAGAGAGAGAGAGAGAGAGAGGGAGGGAGGGAGGGAAGGAGGAAGAGGGAGAGGGAGAGGGAGAAAGAGAGGGAAGGAGGGAGAGAGGGAGGGAGGGAGGGAGGGAGGAAGGGAGCAAGGGAGGGAGGGAGCAGAGTGAATCTGCATCTCCCCCCATGGCAGACATCTGTTCTCTCATCATTGTCCAACAACACTCTGAACAGACCCAAAGACTAAGTGCCTCTCTAGTGGAAACATAGCCATTCTCCTCCCACCCAAGAGCTCTGGGAGAGGGAACCTGCACGTGTTGGGTCAGACCTGTTTCTGAAGTGTTTCCCTAGCGAGGCTTAACTGAAGTTGTCAGAACATGAAATCGATACAGTCTTGGCAAAGAGGCTTCTAAAGCTGAATATATTACTTCCTAATTTCCCCCTTTTCCCTCTTTACTGTCCACTGAAGAGTCTGCTTTTCATTATTCGGCCTGCAGAAATAAAACATGATGGTTAGATAACATATTCTCTTTGGTCATTTAGCATATGTTTGAACTCTAGGCTTCTGAAATCCATCTTGATAATTTCCAACAACAGGCATGTAAATAAATGTTGGATACCTTTTGCCTTTCTTCACAGCTTCCTCATATGTAAGGTTCCTCCTTAATGGCTCTGATGGAGGTAAGAATTGATGGAAGACAATCCAGAGGCCTTAAATAGATTTTACAGGCACTGAAGCATGCATTTGGAGTCTGGTCAGCTAGAAGATCTTGTTTCAATAATATACTCTTTGCATCCAGCTGAAGACTATGTGATAGAACCTGACTGCCCTCAGTGACTGCTTAAAGCCAACATAAGACAGAAAAATGTACATTTAATATGGGAAAGAAATTATTCCTGGAGATCTTTGTTTCCTGAATGTCTGCAGCAGCTCAGCTGGTGTAGGGGCAGCTGGAGGAGGCATTTGTGGGCCTGTGAGTGAAAAGCTCTGGGTATATGTCTGTGTGCAGAAAACCCACCTGGGGACTTAGGGAGAAGCTAACAAGGAGGCAGCTGGCATGGCAGCATTAACCCCACTGCAATTTGGAGCTCTTAGTGGGCTGTGTTTTCACCTCTACTAGTGACATCAAGGCATGAGGCCTCCTCTAGGTCCTCTTTTGGCTACTCACCATCAAATGGCCCCAAGTCCCATTGAACACCTAGCTGTCTGGCCTCTCTGCTACCACCTCAGCGTGGGCTGCCCCTCACTCTCCAGGCTTTTGGTTTCTCTTCCTTCAAACAAGTCAGCCTCTCAGCACTGACCACATGAAGACTGTCACTTGACTGCCTGCCATGTGAGGCTGTAGCCACAGCCCCTGAAGGTAGAGGATGGAAGGTCCACAGCGCCACCTACAGGATGCACAAGGTAGGGGATCCACCAGCAGCCACCCTCACTACTTCCCCTCTAGTTTGTGACTTGTGGGACCAACTGGCTGGATGTTCTGGGTGAATGAACCCATTTCTTCTTGACCATCCTCAAGCCTTTCCCTGAAGGTCCAGCCTCACTTTCTGCCTGGGGATGAGAAGAAATTACAAGTTGCGCCAGTTATTATTCAAGACTTAGCTCAGTTATCGTGAACATCCTCACCAGCCTGTGAACTCACAGGAAAGGGCTGACCTCTCTCTACTCTGTGCCTCTCTCTTTGCACAGAATCACTGCAACTCCTTCCTCTCAAAGGACAGGATTATTCCCTATCACCTTTACACCCAGAGCTGTCAGCCTGGCCCATAGCAGTCTACTGGGACAACACTGTTCAATCAAAGACCCACCCAATCAAAGTAAAGGTATTTACAGGCCTTTTTTTGTCTTATTTATGTAAATATAGACTGAAGCACCAACAAAATATACTTATTTCACTGCTGCTAAAGGAATAATATTGTTGGTCAGTCTTTTAGGAATTCTAAAACAAATACAGACTTCAGAACTAGGGGGCATGTGTTTCTCGGTGTACATGGTAGGAAGATAAGGCTGAGATATTAGTAGGTAAGAAGTAAGCTCACACTTGGTATTAAACAGCCTGTTCTAACTACTAAGGTGCTCGCAGTCAGGCCCACAAGAATCTGAGCAGCTCACCAAGAGCTGCCACATGACATCTTAAGACTCAGGCCCATAGGTGGACTGGGAGGTATGGAGTCAGCATACACTCCCTTCTCTGAGCTATGCTGCATCCCAGTATCTCAAGTGTGGTAGGTCCTAAATGTCTCATCCCTGATGGAGGCTTCTGCTCCAACATTTTCCGTCTGTGGAGGCTGAATTTTTCCCTTCTGGCTGTGCGGGTGCAGGAAGGAAGCTGGTGCCCAGTGGGTGAGAGAGCACATGGTCCAATAATGTTGTTGGTGCCCTTTGCTTAGTCCTGAAGTCAGAACACTGGCTGTGTGGCAACCGGCTGGACTCCTCACTATAGCAAGAACTCAACAAGTGCCCATGACCTTAGGAGGCCACAAGGCTATGCCAACTGGCCTTAGAGGAGCATGATGAAGTGTAACATCGGCTCATTTCATGAAAACTATATCACTGTCTCTAGTAGCTGTTTAGAGAGATGACAGCAAGGGCAGAGGAAAAAAAAGAGAGTGAATAATTGGGAAATACATTGCAACTCTGTCTAAAGATGGCATACAGAATCTTAATTGAAAGCCTTTTATCAATCGAAGCTTAAGAGTGGGAAAAGAGAAAGCAATAGAGAGGGTTATTCTGGTTAAAATGTAATATATGTATGTCTGATAAACCATGGTGAACCCCCTTAGTGTAATTAATTCACACTAAAAAGTGCACAGCAAGAAAACAAAGCAAACTCTGATGGTGAGGTTGGGTGTCAGAGGGAGGAGAACAGGGGTAAAGATGGCTGAAGAAGGAGGAAAGTATAAGGGAGAAAGATAAAGGGATGAATCTAATCTGGGTACATTGTATATATGTATGAAAAAGTTACAGTGAAACTCTCCCTTGTCCAACTAGTATAGGATAATTAAAAATTCATAAAACAAAACACCACCACCTCCCCCCAGATCCCAGTCTGGTCTGAGTTCAGTCGTTCATGCTAGGTCAAGCTCCTGCATTCCACTGCATGATTGTTAGTCCTAGGCTTGGGGTTTGGCTGATGTCCCCATAGTTTTGCCTGTCTTGACAACTGACTGATCTCTCCTTTATCACCTCATCTCATAGTAGAACGTCTACCTTCTGAGGCTCCCTGCCTGCTGCCAAGCTCAGCCTCCAAAAACTCACCCCTTGCAGACTTCCATGACCCTAGCTGATGGCCTAGGCCACTCTGATTAACTGTCACCATCCTGTCTGAACTCTATGCTGCTGGCCGGCCAGGGCATTTAATGCATTGAATTGTGTCTTATACAGAGCCTGATGATATGGACTAGACACCCAGCGAAGGCTCACAGTTGCCATTACTTATCACCTTCTCCCCATCAGGTGGTATAACAAAACTGAACAGCTGAGGTTTCCCATTGGATCCCTAGGTAGCCAGCTTCTTATACAAAAAGATAAAGTGCCTTTGAGGCAGACAAGCTGTCTCGCCTGTGAAGCCTGGTTTAAGTTTCTCCTCTACTTGTTCTCATTGAGGTACACAGCACAGCAGTCGGATATGAGCATGCATAAATGTTAAGGTGGTTTTCCATATGTGTCCATCATTACCCCTGGAGCTACACCAATCAAAGCATCAGTATTTCCCAGACCTCTTCTGTTCTCCACTACCCCCTACCCCAGGCTGTCGCATCATTCCCTCTGTAATTGTGATGACCATCCCACCAGTCATATTTTTGTCTCTACTTAAATGTGACATAAATGGAACCATCCAGCACTCATTGTTTTGTCTCAGGCTTCCTTCACTAAACATAATGCCTTTAAACACATGCCATTCAATGTGGTGGTGGCTTATTCCTTGTCATTGCTGAGCAGTATTATGTATGAAATAGACCATTGTTTGTCTTGTCTCCTGTCAGTGAACATGTGGTGTACAGTTACTAGTTTGTGGTTATTACTAATAAAGCTGCTATAAACATTCTTGTCTAAATCTTTTTATGAACATATGTTTTAATTTCTCTTGGCCGGGAACCCTGGAAGAAGTTGATGGGTCCTGGGATATAGTACATATTTAACCTTATCAAAAACTTCTCAATGGATCTGATCATTTTGGATTGCCTGCAGCAGTGAAGGCACTTTGATTTGCCATGGCTCATTGCCAGGATTCAGGCTTGTCTAGCCTATTAGTTTAGCCATGTCAGTGGGTAGGCTGTGGTATTTCACTGTGGTTTTCATGTCTATTTCCCTATGACTAACACACTTATGCAAAGATTTTTTTGTGTTAATTAGCCATTCTTACCTTCTTTCATGAGGTAAACTTTCAAGTCTTTAGTGCAATTTTTCTTGTAGGATTAAAGAAAGTATCTTCTAGTAAAAGGACTTGGTTAGACATATACCTTGCACATACTTTTTCCTTTTTGTGGTTTGCCTTTGTATCCTCTTACTGGTGTTTCACAGAGAACAAAGAGTTTTACTTTTAGAAAAAATACAATTTAATAACATCTGATTTCACGATTTAGTGCCTTTTACATCTTTCTAAAAAATGTCAGTTTATGGCAAAAGACAATCTATGTTTTCTTTGGAGAACTTTATCATTTTCTCTTTTACATTTAAGACAATGATCAATCTTTAATTAGCTTCTGTGTATCATGTGGGAACAGGTCATAGTTCTTTTTCCATTTAAAGGGCTAGTTGTTCGCTTTTCATTGTTGAATTTCTTTGATAGGCTTGTCAAAAACTGAATGAATGAATAAATAAACACGTTAGTTCAACATCTGGTCTCCATAGTATTTCACTGATCTGTTTTTCCTTCTGCCAACATCATCCTGGATTATGGCCCATCAGCACAAGCTTAGAGGTCAGCAGAGTCAGCTCGCCATGTCTTCAAGTTGCCTTTATAGTTGACCATTTTGGACCATTTGCATTTCCATAGGACTTTGCAAATGAGTTTGTCCACTTCTACAAACATTTCCCCCAAAGTTTGAGTTGAATCATTGGAGAAGGATGAATATGGTAGCAATAGGGAATCTTTCCACATTATCCTGGTTTACCTCTTCAAGTTTGCCTACTTAGAGCTGCTTCAATCATTCCCTGAATGTTCTGAAGTCTTCAGTGTATAGACATTGCACAGTTGGGACATTTACATTAATATATTTCTACAAACCTCATATTTTTCAATGATATTAGGAACTGAATCTTATTTTTTAGCTGTTTAGTTGATATCATATGAAAACAAAGCTTGTTTTAGAGCTGTAGTTCTACATTGATCTATTCATTCTGGTAGTATTTTGTTTGAAGTTTGTTGAGATTTTTTTCTATATAGAACATTTTGTGGGTTATTTTTTGGCTGAAATAAAAAGTTTTATTTCTTCCTTTACAATCTTTGTATCTTTTCTTACTTTCTTCTTTTTCCTGCCTGTTTACAATGTCAAATACAAGTTACAAGTGGTAAAACTAGACAGAGGAAATTGTGCAAATTTTTATCATTAGATATGACATTACCTTTAAGATTTTTACAGATAAGCTCTTTCAAAACTGAGAAAACTTTTTTTTGCAGGTCCTGGGCCTTGAACTCTGAGCCAGGGTGCTGTCCCTAAGCTCCTTTTGCTCAAGGTTAGCATTTTTTCAATGGTTATTGTAAAGTTGATATAGAGAGGGGTTGCAGTTACCTGAATCAGGTAATGAGTACAATTCTTCTTGAACCATGTCTTCCTTTCCAAAGCTCTATCCCAGTTTTTCTCTCCTTTCCCCACCCACAAGATGTACAGTTCATTTTCCACATAGTGTCTAGTGAGTACCACTGTTATACTTGTTCTTTTCTGTGCTCTCCCTTAACCTCCCAAATACAAACAGACTAATAAACAAGACAACAGGAAAAGAAAGCAAAACAGTATCAACAGCAACCAAAACATCTCTTGTTTCCTTTTCTTGGAGTTCATTCCATAAACTATTATTTTATATGATTATATGCACATAGCTATTGAGTGTCTGTCAAGCACTCCTATGCATATCCTCCTTTGGCCTCAGTGTGTGAATATCTAGAGTCCTATGTAATTTATCATGTCCAAATCTGTGTGAACATATATTTATATATGCGTGCTTACTTGTAGATTTATAGGCACATTTTAGTTACCACAAAAGAGGGAAACCACACAACGTATGTGTCTTTGACTCAGTCTTACTTTGCTTAATATAATTTTTTTCAAGTCTTTCTAATGGATGATTAGAATCCATTGTGTATGTAGACTACATTTTCTTGATGCATTTATCCATCGAGGGGCATCTTGGTTTATTCTATCTTGGTTAAGGTAAACAATGCTGCAATGAACATAGTTGTGCTGATAGCTTTAGTGTGGCATTATATGTGGTCTATTGGATAAATGCCCAGGAGTGGGATTGCTGGGTCATTCGGTAGTTCTATATTTAGTCTTTTATGGAACTGCCATATTGCTTTCCAGAGAGGCTGAATAAGATTACATTTCCACCAATGGTATAATAAAGTTTCCTTTTGGCCACATCCCCATCAACATTTGCTATAGACCTGAGGATCAATGGAACAGAATATCCTAATAATTGATAAAGGAGCCAAAAACACAGGTTGGAAGAAAGATAGCTTCTCCAACAAATGGTGCTGGCAAAATTAGCTATCCATGTGCAGAAAAATGAAGCTAGATATTCACATATCACCCTGCACAAGAATAAATTCTAAATGGGCCAAAGACATCAATGTAAGGCCAGAGACCATGAAAATATTACAGGAAAGGGTATGGGAAACACTAGGCCTTCTAGGCACCAGTTGAAACTTCCTAAGTAATGATCCAGAAACACAATAAATCAAAGCAAGATTGGATAAATGGGACTGCATCAAATTGCAGGGCTTCTGTATGGCAAAGAATATAGTTAGCAAATTAAATAGAAAGCTCACAGAATGGGAGAAGATCTTTATAAGCTACATATCAGACAAGGGCTTCATATATAAAATATAATTAGAGCTTAAAAAATTAACCTCCCCACAAATAAGCCCTCAAAAACTTAACAACCCAATTAATAAATGGACAAAAGACTTAAAGAGAGACTTCTCAGAGAAGAATGTCCAATAGCATGTAGGTGTTCAACATCTCTGGCCATAAAAGAAATTCAAATCAAAACAACATTGAGATTCCACCTCACCCCAGTTATAATGGCCATTATCAAGAAAACTAAAAAGGCTAGCATTCTACCACTTGAGCTACAGTACCATTTCCACCTTTTTCTATGATTTTTAGAGATAAAGAGTCTTACAGAGTTTTCTGCCTAGGCTGGCTTTGAACCTTAGTCCTCAGATCACAGCCTCCTGAGTAGCTAGGATTATAGGCGTGAGCCACCAGAACCCAGAAGAAAATTCTTCTTTATTCCTATTTACTAAGACTTTTTAGAAAATCATACACTCATATTGAATTACAACAAAATTGCATGATATAAAAATAATTTTTCCTTTGTTTTATTATTAGTGTAAATATCATGTATTGATATTTATAACATTGACTGATTCTGAATATTAAACCAATGTTGCATTCCTGGAATAAACATTTCTTGGTTATGATGTATTTTTTTCTTGAATATGTTGCTAAATTCATCATTAAAATGTTATTTTTTACCTAGGAATTAACTTACCTAAAGAAGTGAAGGACCTCTTTGATGAAAACTTTAAAATCTTGAAAAAGGAAATCAACACAGAACTAAAAAAATGGCAAAGCCTCCCATGCTCCTGGATTGGAAAGATTAACATCG
>NW_012267263.1:1801298-1853422 GCF_000151885.1 Dipodomys ordii
AAGGAGAAGGATTGGGATTGGGGGGGAGGGGGGAGGCTGGGAAGGGATGTGAAGGGTAAACCAAAGGAGGAGGCTGCAATGCTTGGTAAGAAATGTACACATTATCCTGCCCATGTAATTGTAATCCCTCTGTACAGTATCTTCACAAATAAAATTAAAAAAAAACAAAAAAAAGTTATTTTTTATTTTCATCTATATTCATTTGTAATGTTTTTTGTACTGTACTTTTGTAATTGCACAGTACTTTTTGTACTGTAATTTTTGGTATCAGTCTTACACTGGTTTTTAAGAGTTTTAATATAAGACTGGTGTTGTGATTTGAGTGTGGAATGTCCTCACAGGTTCAAGTCTTTGCTACTTGGTCCCTATTTGGTGTCTCTATTTAGGGAGGTGGTGTAAACTTTCAGAGTTGAAGCTTCATTGGAGGAAATTGGCCAGTGAGGGGCAGCCTGTCTCTGGCCCTTTCATTTCTCCTCTTTCCACTTTCTGGCTACCATGTCTCTTTAGTCCTTTCACTGTTAGGCTCACCACAGGCCCAGAAATAATGGAGCCAGACAACCGGGATGAAACCTTGAAAACTGTGAACCAAAATGAGCCTTTTCTCCTTTAAATTGTTTTCTTTCTCAAGTACTGTGACAGAGCAACAAAAATCTGACCCATAGAACTGGCATTATTTTGTCCTTAATGATTGTTGGGCTTCAACAACAAAACAGTCTGAACTTAAAGGTTTCTTTGCAGGACTATTTACTTACAAATTAAATTCATTTAATAAATATTTTTAGACCGGCTATTTTCACTGGCTTTTGAAGGTTGTGGGGTTCCCCCCTCCAGGAATTTATTCTAAATTCTTAAATTCATTTACATGAAGTCACTCATCATTTTCTCTTAGTGTATTGTATTGGAAAGTCTGTAGTAAGTAAGTGTTATGCTGCCTCTTTCATTTTTAATGCTGTTTGTACTTTATCTCTTGATGCTTGATCAATATCTCTAAGGAGCTATGGATTTTGATATTTATTTTTCTCTGAGAAGTGGGAATATACTCTTCACTAAAGAGCTTTCAAGCACCAGGCAGCAAGAAAAACCTCACTTTTGCAAACTGATAGAATCCCTGAATAGTAATTTAGAAATACATAATAAAACTACAAATAAACTTACCTTGGGGTCCAGCAAATTCTTTTCTAGACACCTACTCCAAAAACGTAAGTTTAACACTACTAAAATGTATATGTTATGTTATTCATCATGCCATTATTTAAAAGTGTAAAATATTGAAGAGAGAATTAAATACATTATACATTTAAGAGAGTCTGGGTAAACTAAGGTAGATTTTTCTACAGCTGAGAAAAAATAAGTGAGTATATCACAATGAACTGATAAGAAGTGATTTTTTTTTCAGGACATGCTATTAAGTGACAAAACACAGTGTAGAAGAATGTCTGTAGTTTGCTGTCTTTCACATAAGAAAGAATATACTCTGATAAGACATACCTGTATGTGCTCAGTTATAGGAAAGAAATACAGATTGGAATTATGTGAAGAAAAAGTGAAAGAGACAGAAATGGAGTGGTCAGGATGGTTAAGATGATGTGTTACCTTTCACCACGATGATGATACTCCTGAAAAAACAACTTTGTGAAGGAAAGATTTTTTTTTTCTCATGGCTTTAGAGGTCCATTGTCAACTGGCTTCACTCTTTCTAGGACATGGGAAGAGAGAGCATATGGCAGAAAACATAGAGCAAAGTAGTTCACCTCGTAGTAGCAAGGAAGCAGAGTGACTAAGAGATCAGAAGGGGCAGGGACAAAGGCAGGTCCTGTGTCCTACTTTCTCAGACTAAGCCCTAGCCCTTAGATTCCACCACCTAATAAAGCCATCAAATCATGAATCTATTGTTGTGTCAGCTAGATTGGAGTTCTTGTGCGCTATTCACCTCTCAATAGCATGAGCTGAGTCTTTTTAAAAAAAAATTTTTTTTGGTAAAAATGCTGTACAGAAGGATTACAGTTACATGAGTAAGGTAATTAGTACATTTCCTATCAAGCATTGTTACCTCTTCCTTTGTTTTTCTCCTGCCATCCCTTCCATCCCCACCTCCCCAACTCCTCCCCCCACCACCAAGTTGTAAAGTTCTTTTTCAACTTTGTGTCTTGTACATCTCATTGTTACAATGGGTCGATGTGTATCCTTATTTAAGCATTTTGTTATTTCCCTTTCCCACTCCAAATTAGAAAAATGTATATACAATATTCAAGGCACCAGGATCAAATACAGTGAAAACAGGGGTTATACCATGGGGGAAGAACATACCAAAGAAACAACAAAAAAATCACATAGTACATTATAAACACGTTAAAAACAATAGCAAGAAAAAAAACCACTTGTGTCCCTATCTTGGGGTTCATTTCGCTTAACATCATCTTATATGGTCATATGTACATGGCTTTTGACCTTTTCTGCTTGTCCTAGACATATATTAGTTATTGCAAATAAGGGAAACCATGGGACCTATGTTTCTTTGGGCCTGGCTTCCTTCACTTAGTATAATTTTTCCAAGTCTTTCCATTTCCTAATAAATGGGGTGATGTCATTCTTTCTGATGAAGGCATAGAATTCCATTGTGTATATATACCACATTTTCTTGATCCATTCATCTACTGAGGGGCAGCTGGGTTGGTTCCATATCTTAGCTATGGTAAATAATGCTGCAATAAACATAGGTGTTTAGTACAGCCTTGTTTGTAATCGTTTGGGTAAATTCCCGAAAGTGTGATTGCTGGGTCGGTCATAGGGGAGCTTTATGTGGAGTCTTTTGAGGAACCTCCATACTGCTTTCAAAAGTGGTTGAACACGTTTACATTCCCACCAACAAGGCAGTAGGGTTCCCTTTTGGCCACATCCCCTCCAGCATCTGTTGTTATTAGAGTTCTTGATTATAGCCATTCTAACTGGGGTGAGGTGGAATCTCAATGTTGTTTTTATTTGCATTTATGGCTAGAGAAGTTGAGCATTTCTTCATGTGTCTATTACCATTGTTATTTCCTCTTCAGAGAAGTTTCTCTGTAAGTCTTATTTATTGGGCAGTTGTTTCTTTGAGGATTTGTTGTTGGGGGATTTAATTTTTTGAGTTCTAAGTATATTTCAGATATGAGACCCCTGGCCATTGTATGGCTAGTGAAGATCTTTTCCCAACCCATGGTCTTTCTATTGATCTTGCTAGCTATGTCCTTTGCCATGCAGAAGCTCTTCAGTTTCGTGCAATTCCCTTTGTCCAACCTTTCTTTGATTTGTTGTGTTTCTGGGTCTTTAGTAAGAAAATTTTGGCCTGTGGTAAGGAACCCTAGAGTTTTTCCTATTCCTTCCTGTAATGCTTTCAGGGTGTCTGCTTTGACTTTGAGGTCTCTGATCCATTTGGAGTTGATTCTGGTGCAGGGTGAGATATAAGGATCTAGCTTTAGTTTTCTACAGGAGTTTAACCAATTTTGCCAGCACCATTTACTGAAGAGGCTTTCTTCCATTCTATTTTTTTAGCTCTGTTATTGAAGATTAAGTGTCTATAGGTCTGTGGGTTCATTTCTAGGTCTTCAGTTCTATTCCTTGGTCCTCAGGTCTGTTATTGTGCTTGTACCAAGCTGTTTTGATTACTATGGCTTTGTAGTAGAATTTAAAATTTGGTATTGATATTCCTCCAGCACTGTTCTTTCTGTTAAGGATCGTTTTTGCTATTCAGGGTCTTTTATTGTTCCATATGAATTTTGGGATTGCTTCTTCTATTTTATTGAAGAATGAGGTTGGAATATTGACAGGTATTGCATTGAATTTGTAGATAGCCTTGGGAAGTATTGCCATTTTCACAATGTTAATTCTCCCTATCCAGGAGCATGGGAGGTTTTTCCACTTTCTAAGTTTTTCTTTAATTTCCTTTTTCAAGTTTTTAAAGTTTTCATCATAGAGGTCCTTCACTTCTTTATTTAACTCCTAGGTATTTTATATTTTGTGGGGCTATTACAGAAGGAGTTGCTTTCCTGATTTCAGCTGCGCTCTTCTCATTGTTGGCATACAGAAAAGCCATTGATTTTTGAGGGTTAATTATATACCCTACTACTTTGCCAAAGTTTTGGATCAGCTTGAGTGATTTGAGAGTGGAGTCCATGGGATTCTTTAAATACAAGATCATGTCATTTGCAAAGAGGGATAGTTTTACTTCATCTTTCCCTATTTGGATCCCCTTTATGTTTGCTTCTTGTCTTATTACTCTAGCTAGGCATTCTAATACTAAATTGAAGAGAAGTGGAGAAAGTGGACATCATTGTCTTTTCCTCAGTTTAGAGGAAATGGCTTTAGCTTTTTGCTATTAAGTATAATGCTGGCTGTAGGTTTGTCATACACAGCCTTTATTATATTGAGGGATGTTCCAAGGATTCCTAGTTTTTCCAGAGCTTTCATCATAAAGGGGTATTGGATCTTGTAGAATGCTTTTACTGCATCTATTGAGATAATCATATGGTTCTTATCCTTGCTCTTGTTGATCTGATGAATTATATTAATTGATTTGCATATATTGAACCAGCTGTGCATCTCTGAAATGAATCCTGTTTGATGGTGGTATATGATTTTTTTTGATGAGTTGTTGAAGTCAATTGGCCAAAATTTTGTTGTTCATCAAAGAAATGGCTCTATAGTTCTCTTTCTTTGATAAGCTCCTGCCTGGTTTTGGGATGAGGGTTAGGATGGCTTCATAGAAAGAGTTTTGTAGTGAACTTTTACTTTCAATTAAATTGAAAAGTTGGAGGAGTATTGGTGTGAGTTCTGCTTTGAAGGCCTTGTAGAATTCCACTGTAAATCCACTCGGTCTTGGGCTTTTCTTGGGTGGGAGGTCTCTTATTGCTGTTGCTCTTTTGATCTTGATATGGGTCTGTTAAGTTGGATTAACTCATCTTGGTTTAGTTTCAGCATGTTGAAATTTGCTAGAAAATCGTCCATTTCATCCAGATTTTCAAACTTATTAGCATAAACTTTTGAGAAGTATTCCCTTATAATGTTCTGAATCTTGGTTGTTTCTGTGGTGATTTTTTTTCATTCTCATCTCTGAGTTTATTTATTTGGGTGTGTTCTCTTCTTTTTCTGATAATATTCGTTAAGGGTCTGTCAATTTTGTTAATTTTTTCAAAGAACCACCTCTTTGTTTTATTTATTCTTTCTATGTTTTTAAAATTCTAAATCATTTAATTCTGTTTTAATTTTAATTATTTCTTTCCGTCTACTGGATTGGGGCTTATTTTGCTGTTCCTTTCCAAGGAGGTTCAGATGTCTCATTAAATTGTGGGTTTCAGATCTCTCCAATTTGTTGATGTAGGAACTCAGAGCTATAAACTTGCCTCTGAGTACTGCCTTTGCTGTGTCCCAGCAGAGCTGGTAATTTGTGTGTTCATTTTTGTTGAATATCATGAACATTTGAATTAACTTTCTAATCTCTTCCATGACCCACTGGTGGTTCAACAGTGTGTTTTTCAGCCTCCATGTGTTACAGGACTTTCTTTGGTGGCTTTTGGTGTTGAGTTCTAGTTTTATTCCCTTATGGTCTGAGAGAATGCAGGTCATAATTTCAATGTTTCTGAATTTGGACAAGTTTGCTTTGTGACCTAAAATGTGGTCTATTTTGGAGAATGTTCCATGTGTTGCTGAGAAGAACATGTATCCTGATGTTTCTGGGTGAAATATGCATATGCCATTGACACTTGGCTCTTCACTGCCTTCTAAAATATTATTCTTCAGTAAGAGGACCCAGGATTCCTTGAGGAAATGATTGAATACAATGCTGAGAGGAAAACTACAAGGTGGGCCAGAAAGTAAACCAGTAAGCCTAGGTGCACATAAAGCAATGCAGGGATCTGCCTGAAGGAGCTCTGCATGGCCATGCTTGGAGCAATGTGAACAAGAAAATAAATAATACTGTTGTAACTCAATGCATAAAAAACTATGAATCCATACTGATACAATACTGATATCAATAACAATGGAGTAAATAATTTTGAGAAAAGGGACAGCTCTTGCTTCTAAATAATAAATATGGTAGGAATGAGGGAAATAGAAAACCCTCACTAAGTGAACACTTTAGTATAAATTATTTCCATTGTTTCCAGGAAGTCAACCAATAGATGCCAAAAATAGAATCCAGAGAAAAATAGGGTATCTACATAAATATCAGTCCTATCTTTGCCATTGGTGACTGATACTATGAAGAAATGATTCACTTTCTTGGTCCTAGGCCATATAGAATGAGTGAATTTGAGTTAGATGGCCCGAAGAGTCCCCTCCAGCTCACATTTCCACAGAAATAGCTACTTCCCATGTGATTATTAGGATTATAACTAGGATTTGTTCTTTTGAGAGGCCTTTCCAGCTAGGTAGTAGCTTCTTTCACCCCAAGGCAAACTGGACCCACTCCAACATGGTGGTGGGGTATGTATGGTTGGGATGCTGCAGCAAGAATTTCCACCTGGGGCTCTGAGTCCCAAAGGTATGCACCCTTGGTTGCCATGTCCAAGTGCCTGTTTCCGTATCCTTCACCCAATCCATACCAACTTCCATAGTTATGCGTGAAGATGGAACATCTAATTATAGTGAATCTTTAGGCTTGTACTACAAGGTTGGGGAACTTTTTACAAGACTTCTGGCAATGCCTGCCCACCTCTTGAACAATTGGACCAGAAGCACTCCCTTAGGGGGAAGAGGCAAAGATCCTATTTATAGGAGAGGGAGAAAGAGGGGTAGAGGAGGGGTAAGAAAGAAGAAACAGTAAAAGACGGAGAGAGAGTACAAACATCTAGTTGGGATCCCTTTTTGCACAAGGAAAGAATTTCACTGTTTCTTTCCATTCAAGTTATTTAAAAAAACAAAACCAAAAACAAATTCTTTCCTTTATTCTTGCTCTGTTTTAAACACTTTGTTGCCCTTAATTCTTTAATCAGCAAAGAAAACAAATCTGAACTCTAGATGGTCTCCCTCTACTTCCACTTTCTCCTTTCCTTTCCCTTATTATGATAGATTCCTCTAGGAAGAGAATTAAGAGTTCTTTTTGTGAAAGAAAGATCTAGAAAGTTGGAAATGAGGGGGAAATAAGTAGTGAAACTCCTACTATGAACTACTACCCTGGGTTGCTATGGGGTGAAGGAAACAAGAGAGGAAAACGTTTCCTGTGAACAGCACAACAAGGAGGGAGATGCTTGGATGGCATGGGAGCACTGGACACTAAGAGGTAAGCTGGCTGTCTTCCATGCCTGGGTCTCCCCAGGCCACCACTGTGTATGACTTACAGTGATCTCACTCTTCCTCTCTCTCTGAGTGTCAGGATTTAAAGCCTGTCTCCCACTGAGCAGGGAAATATGTTCTTCAGTCTGTGAGAGAGGACCTCTCTCTTTTCATAAAGTGGTCCTTCGTGGGCAGCCACAAAGAGACACAAAGCTCTCCTCTGATGACTCAACTTTCCAACTCAGCTTGACCAATGGGAGCTCAACTTTAACTATGACCTCAGGAAATCCGGCTTCTAATCCTGTTTCCTGTCTTTGAAGATTTGTGTTTGGAACAAAGGTCTTGACATTTTTGTGCCATGAGAGTTTTAAGAAAACACTTGTCATTCAGGTTGCTAAGTTGTTGTTGGTTCAACCTAACAAACAGATTGCTTGCTCTCACTCTGTCCCTTGTCCCTACTGTCAGATTCTCAAGGGAGTTCAAGCAAGTCAGCACTGGATTTGTTTTCCTGTCTGGGCTCATTGACAAGGTTATTTCCCAGCTCTTCCCTGTACCTACCGACTACCACCTAACAAAAACCTGAAGACTTTTGATTGAAGAACAATCTGAAGGCCCTTTCATTAGACAGGTACCAAGCACACCAAAAAATACATCTCCAATAGACAGCTTGCCTTTTCTACAGACAAGAACTTAAATGAACTTAAATTCCACAGACAAGAACTTAAATTTATATTTTCAAGATTTAAACCAAGAGCTTTAGATTCATATACATTCATAGTAATCAGATTGTACACTGACCTTAACAATAACAGTTATAAGCAACAATGTTTTTTTTCCAAACAGAAATTTCTATGTTACATTTCTAAAATAGTTCTTTTCACTTTCCATCAGTTCTCATCCAGATTTCCAAAGAAAGAAAAATAACTTATTTCTGAATGAGTCTAATGCCTCTAGATGTAGAGGATAATTCATGATGCTTCTTTACAAACCACTTCCCTTTTCCTTTCTGCACAGTCTTGTAGTGCAGTGGAGTGTAACCTGAACCAGATTTCTTAAATCACTCTTTCCCAGGGATTCTTTCACACCTGGAAGTGGGGGTCAAGTGATGAGAGACAGAACATGAGCCAATTCTTGGTTAAGTAGGACTATTTTTTGTACTCTCACCTCTCTACTATCAGGAGAGAGATTTTGTCAAGCACACTTGAAAATAAGAAATCATTTGCAAACATGTTGATTATGGATGACCTATCACTTTTTCTCCACAGATTTTCCCCATAAGATGACTGACATCCTTGATAGAATATTTTCAATGCGAGAAGCTAGTATTTATTAGTTCTCCCCCCATGAGTGGGGAAAATGTCATTTACAAAACAAAACCAATAATAATGACAAAACTGAATGGATAAGCTTCCAAGGAAATACAAGGGACAGGGTTCTCTCCCTGGCCATTTGTAAAAGGACATTTTGCAAGGACATTTCTTGGCTCCATTTTGAGTGAGAGTCTGGCTACTCCAAAAAGGAAAAAGCATTGTGGGATGACTACAAGAGCTCATTCTCTTTTTTTGTTGTTGGTCGTGGGGCCTGAACGCTGAGTGTAGGCACTGTCCCTCAGCTCTTCAGCTCAAGGTTAATGTTCTACCACTTGAGCCACAGCTTTTTCTACTTATGTGGTACTGAGAAATCGAACCCAGGGCTCATGCATGCAAGGCAAGCAATCTAGCACTGAGCCATCTTCCCAGTCCCAAGAGCTCATTCTCTTACAGGACTCTGTTCACTCCAGAGTAGGAGGCAGATGGGAGGTTCAATCATCTATAAGGTGAAATCTACTTTTGAAGAAAATTTTGAGCATTGCTTAAGAGCTAGAAGGAAAAGCAGATGTCTGAAGCCCATTCATGTTTTTTCCTTAAAAATACTGAAGCAAACAAATAACAGGATTATTTTTAAGAGAATTTAGACATCTAGATGAACTTACCTTCCCCTGGCCAATATCCTAAAAAAATTGTCCAGACTGGGTTGGGCATTCAAATTGTGAAAGAGAATCACTTATTACAAGATATATTGATGTTATGCGGACAGACACAAACCAATATATAGATAGCTAGCTGAGCTCCAAATACAAACTACAATATACAAGGCCATGATCTTTCATCAAGCTTTGTAGACTTTGTCTTAATTTAGTACATACTTTGTTTTCACCTTAGGCTAAAATTAGATGTGGGCTTATCCAAAGCAGGAATATTCCTTGACAATCTTTGTGGTCTAGCAGAGCACTGTCTGAATTCAATAAATGCCTAATTGTATTGACTTTCAAAATGATTATATTAATAGTGGCAATTAAGATAACTAACAAGAATGCAAATTGTTCATGTTTTTATATATTCTATTTTATTCCATTCATGCAATGCATGGAATAATGTATGGAAAAACTCACTGTTATTAAACCATAGAGCTGGACACTGGTAGCTCACACCTGTAATCCAAGCTACTCAGAAGGGCAGCCCAGGCAAAAAGTCTATGTGACTCTTATCTTCAGATAATCAGAAAAAAAAACAGAATTGGGGCTGTGGCTCAAATCAGTAGAGCTCTAGTTTTGAACAAAAAAGCTAGGAGGGAGTGGAGAAATAGTGATAGCAAAATAAATATAGGGAAAAGCAAACCCTGACACAGCACCAGAGAAGTACAATTTGGCTTAATGTTTATTGAGATTAATTTTGTGGTATATAATATCTAAAAAATATACATTGTGGGGCTGGGAAGGTGGCTCAGTGGTAGAGTGCTTGCCTTGAATGCTTGAGGCCCTGGGTTCGATTCCTCAGCACCACATAAGCAAAAAGAAAAAAAGACGGAAGTGGCGCTATGGCTCAAGTGGTAGAGTGCTAGTCTTGAGCTGAAGAGCTGAGGGACAGCACCCAGGCCCAGAGTTCAGGCCCCACTACCGGACCCAAATATATATACTTTGTCAGGAATATTTACTATAATACTCATTTATTACCAAGATCTTATGGTCACAGTTTAAAGCCAGCCTTGGCAGGGAAGTCCATTAGACTCTTACCTCCAATTCACTATCAAAAAGCTTGAAGTAGAGCTGTGGCTCAAGTGGAAGAGCAATAGCCTTGAGTACAAAAGCTCAGGGACAATGTTTTAGCTCTGAGTTTAAGTTCCAGGAGCCACTTGTGCGTGCACGCACAAAGTATTTATTATAGTGCTGTCCATAATAGCTGAAAAACTAGAAGCATCAGAATTCTGAGTAATCCTGTCCTTACTGACATAAAAGTGTCACATAGTATTATTATATAGAAAGATTGGTTTAGTGTTACATTGTATAATTATATAGAAATATTGCTTTCAAAAGATTTGTTTATATTTTGCTTTTAAAATGTATGCATCAGGGATTGGGGGGGGGTGGCTAAGTGGTAGAGTGCTTGCCTTGCATGCATGAGGCCCTGGGTTCGATTCCTCAGCACCACATAATCAGAAAAAGCTGGAAGTGGCACTGTGGCTCAAGCTGTAGAGTGCTAGCCTTGAGCACAGAGAGGCTCTGGGACAGAACCCAGGCCCTGAGTTCAAGCCCTAGGACTGGCAAAAAAAAATAAGTCATTATCCCAACTTCCAGACAAGCAGGTCCATCCATCTGAAGCTTGTAATTAAGCCAACTCATCCTCTACTAACTTTAGCAGATAGTTCACCTATGAGAAGGACATGTCTCAAACACACGACAAAAGGAAATTTGAAAGAGAGCACAGTGCATCATTACCTTATGATCAATTCTGGCCACCAAACTCCACTGAAGAACCCCTTCTCAAAAATTTACTGCTTTCGAGAGAAAGGTGAGGTGACCAACTGTGTCCCAGTTAAATGCCAGGAAGCTGTAGGGGAAACACAGTGACTGGCCATCATTATCATTACCAAAATCATCATCATCACCATTAATATCATCATCACCATCATCACCATTTTCATCGCTATCATCATCACAGTCACATCACCATCATCACCATTATTATCATTATTGTTGTTTGGGCTTCACCAAAAAATTTCACTGGAAAGAAACATGGGATTTGTTTTTCTTCTCTTTCAGTATTTCTCATCCTGTCTCTTGTTGATGGTATACATCACTTTTTCAATTCATTCTTCAATTTCAGCTTACATAGTTTAGATCTAGTTTATTAGAGATATTTGGTTTCCTGATTATTTTCCACTTTCTATTGTACTATAAGTACTGTTCAACATTTTATATAGTCTTTCCTTATTAATAACTATAATATTTGTTAGCAAGTGAGTTTATAATAATGGATTCAACCATTGTTGAATAACTCTTACCACTGAATATTTAGTTCCTGACACAAATTGTATGCCAGTGAATAATATTTATGAAATGCACTATATATTAGAAATGGTACTAAGTGTTTTGTGAATTGTTCAATAGTCTCAATAATTCAAGGATGCTGATATACCATTGTTATTCAATGTATAGGCCCAGACACTTTGGAGTTAATTTTGTACCACTTGCCCTATGAATCTGTAGATAATTTAGATTAAAAGGCAAGGGATTAATTCTGAGTTCATACTCAGCTTTCCTATAGATTGCTCTCCCACTAGTATCTCATTACCTAAAAGTTAAAAACCCAAGTAGCTATGGTCTAATCAGCGGTTAGGAGACAACCTTTTAGAAGCAAACCAACACCGCACATTAAAAAATTAATATATATCTTTTATTGTTAAGATACTGTACAGAGTAGTTACAGTTACATGAGTAAGGTAATGAGTGCATTTCCTATGGCGTATTGTGATGCCCTCTTTTGTTTTTCCCCTACCATCCCTTCCCTCTCCACCTCCCCAACTCCTCCCTTCGCCCTCCTCAAATTTATTAAGTTCATTTTCAACATAGTGTCTTGTACATCTCATTGTTACAATGTGTCCTTATTTAAGCATTTTGTTATTTCCCTTCCCCTCCCCAAATTAGAAAAATGTATATACAAGATGCAGGGCACCAGAATCAAATACAGTGAAAATAGGGGTTATACCGTGGGAGAAGAACATACAAAAATATGGAATGCTTCATGAATTTGTATGTCATCCTTGTACAGGGGCCATGCTAATCTCTGTATCATTCCAATTTTAGTATATGTGCTGCCAAAGCTAGCACAACACAACACATTGAGACCTCCAAATGCTGAATTAGTAATCATCTGTCACATAGAAAAGGAAGGCAGATAGGAGGTTATTTTTATTGCCAATCTTTAGGAAACCTGCATTACTGCATGTTCTCAATATTGAGAACTGCTTGTTATCAGTCTGGGCTCATAAGGTTGACTTCTTGCCTCAGTCTATGTAACAGAAGCTGTAAGGAATTTTCATAATTTACTGAGAAGTGTGTTTTAGCTCCTCTAGGATAATTCCTGTGAAAGCTGGAGGTTGTAAAAATTGGTGATGGAAAGCACTAGTATATCTAGGGGTGTTCGTGGATGGTCATTGCTGGAGGCCTGAGGTTGCGAACTGCCTGTGTTCCAGCCAGCACCTCTCCCAGACCTAGCACCTCCCCCTCAGCCCTAGGAACTCAGCTGAAGTAGAACTTTCTAAAAGTAGACATATGGATAGAGGTAACTTCCTTTTAATTATATATATATATATATATATATATATATATATATATATATATATATATATATATATATATATATGAAGGTCAAATGACTCTGTGTGTGTGTGTGTGTGTGTGCGTGTGCGTGCGTGCTGGTCCTGGGTCCTGAACTCATGGCCTAGCACTTTGAGCTGTTTTGCTCAAAGCTAGCACTCTACCACTTACGCTACATTTCCACTTCCAGCTTTTTTGGTAATTAAGTGGAGATAAGAGTCTCACAGACTTTTCCTCTCCAACCAGGCAGGTTTCTAATCTCAATCCTTAGATCTTAACCTCCTGAGTAACTAGGATTACAGCATCCAATAGGTTACCCCCCCCTTTTTTTAATGCAATGAGCTCTTTATTATGGTAAGTACCTTAGGATCAAAGACCACCAATTATTACTCTTTATTGAAGTAAAACTTAGAATAAATGTACATACATTAGTTAGCAGAGAAATGGAACCCAAAATCCAACAAGATAACTAGACATCCACCAGAATGACTAAAATTAAGTAAACCGACATTAAGTATTTAAGGAGGGTACAGTGAAACCAGAACTCTCCCACTTGCTGATGAAAATGAGAAGTTGTTAAAGAATTTCAGGAAAAGTTCTGTGTAACCAAGAAAAAACATACACCATAATCTAGCAATTCCATGCCTATTATTTGCCCAGGAGGCTTAAAAACAAATATTCACAAGAACTTGTGTAAAAAGGTTCATAGTCATTCTGTTCCCTGGAATGGAAAACTTACAAACATCTCAGGTGTCCACTCATCATCATAAAATAATGGAAAACAATGTTGCTTTGATTTGTATTTCTTTTATGACTAGAGAAGTTGAGCATTTATTCATTTGTATATTAGCCATTCTTTTTTTCATATATATTTTTATTGTAAAAGTACTGTACAGAGGGGTTACAGTTACATGAGTAGGGTAATGAGTACATTTCCTATCAAACATTGTTACCTCCTCCTTTGTTTTTCACCTACCATCCCTTCCCTCCCCACCTCCCAATTCCTCCCTCTCCCCTGCTCCGGAATTATAAGTTAATTTTCTACATAGTGTCTTGTACATCTCATTCTTACAGTGGGTCAACCTGTATACGTATTTAAGCATTTTGTTATATCCCTTCCAAAATATCAATGTTGTTTTAGGGCTAGAGATGGTGAGCATTTCTTCATGTGTCTAATGGCCATTCTTATTTCCTCTTCAGAGAAGTCTCTCTTTAGCCTACTTATTAATTGGGCAGTTGTTTGAGGATTTGTTGAGGGATTTGAGATTCTACTTCACCCTAGTTAAAATGGCTATAATCAAGAAATCTAATAACAATGGATGCTGGAGAGGATGTGGCTAAAAGGGAACCCTAACTCATAGTTGTTGGGAGTGTAAACTTGTTCAACCACTTTGGAAAGCAGTATGGAGGTTCCTCAAAAAACTACACATATTACTTTACTCATGTAACTGTAACCCCTCTGTACAGTATCTTTACCATAAAAATATATTAATAAAAATAACACCCCCCAAAAACTCCACATAGAGCTCCCCTATGACCCAGCAATCCCAGTTTTGGGCATTTACCCAAATGATCACAAACAAGGCTAAAGCTACCAGCACAACTATGTTTATCATAGCATTGTTTACCATATTTAAGATATGGAACAAACTCAGATGCCCCTCCGTAGATGAATGGATCAAGAAAATGTTACACACACACACACACACACACACACACACACACACACACACACAATGGAATTCTATGCTTCCATCAGAAAGAATGACATCGCCCCATTTGTTAGGAAATGGAAAGACTTGGAAAAAAGTATATTAAGTGAAATAAGCCAGGCCCAAAGAAACATAGGTCCAATAGTTTCCTTTATTTGCAATAACTAGTAAATGTCTAGGATAATCTTACTAGACAAGCAGAAAAGGTCAAAAGCTATGTACATATGACCATACAAGATGATGCTAAATGATATGAACCCCAAGATAGGGACACAAATGGTTTTTTTCTTTGTCGCTGTTGTTTTTAATGTACTATGTGATTTTTTTGTTTGTTTCTTTTATATGTTCTTCCCCCATGGCATAACCCTGTTTTCACTGCATTTGATTCTGCACTGTATTTGATTGATGCCCTGCATCTGGTATATACATTTTTCTAGTTTGGGGAAGGGAAGGGAAATAATAAAATGCTGAAACAAGGATACAGGTTGACCCATTGTAACAATGAGATGTACAAGACACTATGTTGAAAACAAACTTTACAGCTGGGGGTGGGATGGGGAGCATTGGGGTGGGAAAGGATGGTAGGGGAAAAACAAAGGAGAGGGTAACAATACTCGATAGGAAATGGACTCACTACCTTACACATGTAACTATAACCCCTCTTTACAGTATCTTTACAATAATGTGTGTGTGTGTGAGTGTGTGTGTGTGTGTGTGTGTGTAGATAATGGAAAACAAATTCTAGCACAGACAAAACAAAATACTACCTATAAGTGAAAAGCAATATATATGTCACCATGGATAAATCTCAAAAAGCATTATGCTAAGTTGCTGAGCCAGCTACAAAAGAATATGGAATAGTGTGTTCCATTTCCAACAGGAAAATCTGATCCATGGTGGAAAATACCAGAATAGTATCTGTCTAGAAGAGTGGTCCCAAGGCTTGAGAAAAATGACCTATCTTAAAAAAATTTCATTGTAAAAGTGATAAAAAAGATGGCTTACAGTTACATAATAAGGTAATGAGTACATTTCTTTTTGAACAGTATTACCCCCTCCTTCATTTTTTCCCACTTTCCCTGCCCCCAACACCACTCTTCCCCCAGGTTATAAAGTGAATTTCCAACATAGTGTCTAGTGAGTATCACTGCTAAATTGGTTCACCATTTTCTGTGATTCCCTTTCCCTTCCCCAGATAAACTTCCATAGAAGACAAAAGGTGCAGAAACCAAAAACAGTAACAACAGGGAATAAACCAAAAGAAAAAAAAAGAAATATCTGAAATCAATACATTAAAAAACCTCTTGTTTCCATTTCTTGGAGTTCATTTCAATAAGCATTATTTTATATGGTCATATGTACATAGGTATTGAGCTATTGTGATCCTCTGCTAAGAATATCCTAGATAAATTCTAGTTATTACAAATGAGGGAAACCATGCAACCTACATTTCTTTGGGTCTGGCTTGCTTAGCTTAATATAATTTTTTTCAAGTCTTTCTATCTCCTTATGAATGGGGTAATGTTATTTCTTCTGATGGAAGCATAGAATTCCATTGTGTATATGTGCCGCACTTTCTTGATTCATTCATCTACTGAGGGGCATCTGGGTTGATTCCATATCTTAGCTATGGTAAATAATGCTGCAATGGCCGCACTTTCTTGATTCATTCATCTACTGAGGGGCATCTGGGTTGATTCCATATCTTAGCTATGGTAAATAATGCTGCAATGGCCTTGTTTGTGATGACCTGCATCTTGATAAGTGTTTTGGTGACAGAGGTAAATGCATTTGGCAAAATTCAGTGGGTCTCCATTTCGGATAATCATTCATGTCATTGCATCTAAACTCAACAGAAGACAAAAATAATTATCATTATTGAATATTGAGCTTGGTTAATGATGTTTGTACGGTAGCCAGTTGTGTGTCGGTGTCTGTAGTTTGCTTTGAAGTTCTGTAGTTTGTAGTGAAGACAATGAGCAGTGAGTGAGTGAATGAGAGGAAGAACTGATACATGGAATATACAGTCTTTGGCTGCATATCCACTGTAAAAGATGACAGACCATCTGCATGACAGTGATCCTATAGATTATAATGGAACGGAAAATCCCGATGGCTATTGCCTAGTGTCACTGTAGCCATTGTAACATCATAGTGCCATGGCTTAAGGGTTTATGCTGACGCAACTATAAAAACCTACTGTACTGCTAGTTGTAAAAACCTGTATAACACATAGCCTGTAGTATAACTCATGCCTATTATTCTAGCTATTCAAGAAGCTGAGATCCCAAGGATCCTGGTTCAAAGCCAGCCTGGGCAGAAAAGTTCACTGGAGACCACATCTTCAAGACAACCAACAGATGGCTCAGATGATAGAGTACCAGCAGGGCAAGTAAGCGGAGCAAGACCATGAGTGCAAGCCCCAGTACTACCAAAAAGAAAATAAAGCACATGATAGTAGAGTACATTATGTACAATAACGAATACTGAATAATGATAATAAACAATTTTATTATTGGTTTATTATTACTTTAGTGCATACTCTAAAAGAAATCTTTAAAAGTTTACTGTCTTAGGGTGCTGGTGGCTCATGCCTGTAATCCTAGCCCTCAAGAGGCAGAAAGCTCACGGCTCAAAGACAGCCTGAGTATAGACATGAGACCCTCTTATCAATCAGTGCCTGAACAGAATAGGGCATGTTTAGCATCTTAGCTATATGAAAAGTATAAGTAGGAGGACTGTGATCCAAGCATGCCTGAGCATACACATGAGACCCAATTAAAAAAAATAATGAAGGAACAAAAGTCCAAGGATGTGGTTCAAGACGCAGATGGGCTACCTACCAAATGCAAAGCCCTGAATCCAAGTCCCAGTATTATCCTCTTCCCCTTTAAAAATCAAATTTACTGTGACATAGAGTTCTGCCAACCATGGCCTCGTGCCCTTCATGGGATTATATGTTTGGATTGTAACAAGAGGGTTGTTGAATGACTGGCCTATATTATCCAGATTCATGAAAACGCACTCTATGAGGTCCATGTAACAACAAAATCTCCTGAGGACTCATTTCTCACGCGTGCCCTTGCCGTCACGCCATGTGTGACTGTGAATATGTGACAATGATTTAGTAAGAACAGTAACATAGTCACAGTTGTCTCTCCAGGAGAGAGACTCTCCGTGGGAGGTGAGCATATGAATGATCACTTCAAATCCTTCCAGCTTGGCTGAAGATTTGAAATGCTTTCCAATACAGCACAGAAAGACAGCCTAGTGCAAACCAGAATCTTGACACTTCTGTGTCTGTCACGAGTGCCACACGGTGTCCTGTATGATGGCTGGCCTGTGCATCCAAACCAGAGACCAGAAAATATGGAGAGTGAAGTGGCTATGCACAGATAGATGGAATGAGTCAAAGAGAGAGGTGTACTGTTTTGGTGGTTAATAACTGCGACAAAGATAAATGGGCTAGAACTTTCCAAATATTTACAATTGGAATCTAGCCTCTGGCATATGGTGAATCTCTCCTGGAAGATTTGGTAGGAACAGAGAGTTGCATGTGAGTGAGAGCATGTCAGGCCCCTAGTGATGGAAACCAGTCCCACTCTGCTATCTGGAAAAAGACACACGAGCATATGATTTGTGGCTAGCTTGGGGACCAAGTTTCCTGACAGAATGGAATTGAGGCCACTGGGGGGAACATACAATTCTTTCAACTCCTTGTACGTTGGAAATCTTTCAAGCTAATAAGTTGGAGGGAACAGTTTTAGCCCTATAAAATTCCCAGTCAGGTATTGAAATATTAAAAAGCTGCCCTAGTTTTCTATAAGGTATGAGGACAAATAGAGACATCAAAATCAAGAGAACCGTCAGCTAAAGAGCCCTGGGATGGGGGAAGCTTATGATATTCTAAGCTCCAGGTACAATATGAACAAATAGAAATTTGAGAGCAACAATGAAAAGTGAGAAAAAGCTAGACTTTAGGCTCTTAATTTTCTCTCCATCCCTCTGGATATGAAATGTCCTATTCCATCATTTATTTATTGTATTTTCCATGTTTCAAAAACTCAGGACAGGGAGATAATATTTCCTAGAGTAGTTCTTTTGGCAATTAGTTCAATACTTTTGGGTTATGAAGACTAATGGATACAGTAATTATAAAAATACATACAAAAAAACCACTGTAAACTCTTTCTAGCATGAGCAAGGTGATACGGCTGTTGGCCTACCTAAAACAATGAAAGGGAAATCATCTCGGTACAACAGAGACCAATGAAGTGAAAAGTTGATTGTTTAGAAAATATAATCAATGTCATGTGAGACTGAGCAGTGGCAAACAAGAAAGGAGATGGCACAGAAGGAAATTTTAGAAGGACAAAGGGGACATAAACACAGATCCAAGGAAGTTAAAAAGATATATAAATAGAAGCTGGGCACAGTGGAACATGCTTGTAATCCCAGCACTGTGGAGGCAAAGGCAGGAGGATCCTGAGTTTGTGGGTTATATAGTGAGACCCTGATTCCATCATTCCATCTGCTCCCCCGCCCTCAAAGCAAAAGATAAAAAGTGGTGAAAAAGCTCCAAAGGACCAGGATAAATTCTTAGACAAATACAACTTACAAACTGATACAAAAAAGAGACTAGTCCTTAAAAAATCAATAGTTTAAATTTCTTTCCCAAGCCCCAACCATTTTCAGATAATTTACAGAATTCTTCCACCAGATAAGATACCAATGTAGCTCTATGAAACCAGAACCACTGACATACACCTAGGTCACAGAAGTGTAAGCACAGAAAACAAGAAGTATATGATCTCCAACTAACCATACACAGAAAAATGTAGACGATAATACAGAATGAAAATGCAAAGTGTTTACGTGTGCCAGGAGAGTTGAACACTCTTGTTCACATGGCTGGGATCTTTCCCCAGCATCCACTTCCAGAACCTTTTCATCATCTCAGAATGAAATCCTGAACCCATTAAACAATAACTATGCAACCTCTCCTCACCTTTGCCCTTGGTACCCACTTTCATCTTTGCTACTTTCTACAAGGGTGGTGTTTTTTTTGTTGTTGTTGTTTTTGGTGGTAGTGGATTTGAACTTACAACCTCATGCTTGCCAGGCAGACCTTTTGGCTTCAGTTATTTTTCAAATAAGGTCATATACATTTTGTACACATAGGCCTTGGACTTTGATCTTCCTGCCCAGGCTGCCTACATAACTGAGATTACATGTGTGAACTACCACATTCGGCTAGTTTGTTGCCCCACTAACTTTTTTTTTTTTTGCCAGAGTTGGCCTTGAATCACAATCCTCTTATTTCTGCCTCCCAAGAAACTGGGATTTCAAGGATGAGGCACTGATCTCATGGTTCAGATCTAGCCTGGGCAGACAAATTCAAGATATTCTTATCTCTAATTAGCCAGCAAAATGCCTGAAGTGGCAGTGTGACTCAAGTGGTAGAGCACCAGCCTGAGAAAAAACACTACAGAACAGTGCCCAGGCCCAGAGTTCAAGCCCCAGTACTGGCACAAAAAGTGGGAGAGGCAAACCCCCAATTTCACTACATAAGAAATACAAATGGCTAACAAATGGATGAAACCATTTTCGCCTTTAATAGTAATAAGGAAAATATAGTTTAAATCTGAGTAGGAGATCGCTTTTGTGTGTTGATAACATTTAAGAAGTCGGTAGCAGCAAGTGCTGGTGAGAGCAGGACACAGTTGCGGCTCTGCAGGATGCCTGTCTGCTAGTGGTGGTGGCTGGCATCTTCCAACACTTGGACAGGCGTGGTTCCACTACTTTGAAGAATACTTCAGCACTAGGTAGTAAGGTTGGACAATGGCATACTCTATAATAGAGCAACTCACCTTCACAATGACATAAATCTCAGCCTCCTGAATAGCTAGGATTACAGATGTGAGCCACAGGATCCCAGATTTCTATTTTTGTTTTTGTGTGTCTTACACTAATAATTTCAAGGGTTCTTCATCCTTTGTTGTTATAGATGTTGTGCTCTCCTTTAAAAGTTTGTGGCTAATCATGTATTGTTATTATTTTTTTTTGGTGGCACTGGGTCTCAAACTCACACCTCTAGCCTTTTTGCCTTGGCTACTTTTGAGGTAGAGTCTAGCTTTATGCCCAAGCCAGCCTGGCGAGATTCAGTTTTCAGTCAACAGATTGCAAAATACTTATGGGCCATGAAGCCAGTTTAAAAAATGGTGATCAATATACTTAAGAAATAAAATTAAAAGTCTTATATAATTTCTCATCCCCCAGTGTGTATGTTTGTGTATTTTAATCATTTAGTGTGTTTACTTATAGATTTGTAAGTATATTTTAATTACCACAAATAAGGGAAACCATGCAACCTATGTTTCTTTGGCTCTGGCTTACTTTGCTTAATACTATTTTCCCCAGTCTTTCCATTTCTTTAAAAATGATACAATATGCCAGGCGCTGGTGGCTCATGCCTGTAATCTTAGCTACTCACGAGGCTGAGATTTGAGGATCATGGTTCAAAGCCAGCCTGGGCAGGAAAGTCCATGAGATTCTTACATCCAATAAACCACTAGAAAACCGGAAGTGACACTGTGGCTCAAGCAGTAGAGAGCTTGTCTTGAGCTGAAGAGTGCAAGGACAGTGCCCAAGCCCAGAGTTCAAGCCCCATGACCGACAAAAAAACAATACAATATATTCCTTTCTGATGGATGAGTAGAATTCCATTGTGTATATACACCACATTTTTCTGATCCATTCATCCACTGAGGGGCATCTGGGTTGATTCTATATCTTGGCTATGGTATACAATGCTGCAATAAACATGGTTGTGCTGGTATCTTTAATGTAGCTTGGTTTGTGTTCCACTGGATAAATGCCCAGGACCAACAGACTCTCTCTCTCTTTCTCTCTCTCTCTCTCAATCTCTCTCTCTGTCTCTGTCTGTCTGTCTCTCTCTCTCTCTCTCTCTCACACACACACATACACAATACACACACACATGTTGCTCCCCAAGGTGGAGAGCTCTGTGAATGTCTACAATATTGTAAAATATCCTGAGTAATGTCAACCAAGTTTGAAAGCCCTGCAAAAAAGACTCCACATTCCCCAGAAAACATAAACCTGATTTTTTTGTTACAGCTTTGTGCAGACTAGTAAAACACTAAGTTGGGTGCTAACGGCCCATGTCTGTAATTTTAGCTACTCACGAGGATGAGATTTGTGGGAATCTCAATTTGAAGCCAGTCTGGGAAAGAAACTAACACTCCATCTTCAATTATGTAACAAAAAAAACAAGATAGAGGGTGGCTCAAGTGGTAGAGTACCAGCTACAAAGAGGTAAGCTGAGTGAAAGTACAAGGACCTGAGTTCAAGCCCTGATTCTGTCACCAAAAAGATAAAATAACACACTGGATATAACTCAGGTGTCTAGTGATTGATATTGGAGATTAGAACGGATAAACAGATTGAATCATAGGCACATGATGGAAAATTATGTGATATTGCAAAGAAGCTTCACAACTATGTATAATGACTTAGATAAACCCTAGAAATAAAATAGTGAAAACACATGTTGCAGGATTCCTCCTATGAACACAAAATAACCAGAGTATGGATCCTGAAGATAAACTATCTAGGGTCAAATCTCAGCTCTGTCATTCAGGAACCATGTAACCTTGAGCAAAATAGTGAATTCTGATTCTCAGTTTCCTCATATGCAACTGGAAATAAAAACCTATCTCAGGATTAATAACTGTGAAGTGTTTAGAACAGTGAACATGTAGCAAAGAACACAGGAGAAAGAAGAAATTCATCAGTGTGTTAGTTCTTAAGTTACATGATAGGTGCATGTGTTTCTAACACATTTATAAGATTATTTCTTTGTTGCTTTGTATGTCCCTCCCCCACAGTATAACCCCTGCTTTCACTATATTTGATGTCAGTATAACTTGGGGAGGAGAGGGGGAAAAACAAGTCATTTAAGGATACAGGTGGACCTGTTGCAACAATGAGAAGTACAAGTTGTCATGTCAAAAACGAGCTTTACAACGTACAACGTCGGTGCGGGGTGGGGGGAGGATTGGGGGTAAGAGGGAGGCTGGGAAGGGATGTGAAGGGTAAACAAAGGAGGAGGCTGCAATGCTTGGTAAGAAATGTAGCATTATCCTGCCCATGTAATTGTAACCCCTCTGTACAGTATGTTCACAAATAAAGTAAAATTAAATTAAATTTAAAAAAGTTACATGATAGGTGTTTCTACAGATTCTATATATATATATATATATATATATATATATATATATATATATATATATATATATAATAAAAAATGCCATGCCAAGGCTTTGTAAACTTATGCTTAAGAAGACCCTAGGCCACACACTGCCAGAGGTTCATACCAGTTATTCTAGCTACTCAAGAAGTTGAGATCTGAGGATCAAGGTTCAAAGGCAGCTCAGGCAGACAAATTCAAGAGACTCTTTTCTTCAATTAACCAGTAAAAAGCCAGAACTGGAGGCACAGCTCAAGTGGTATAGTGCAATTCTTGGAGAAAAAAATTGAGTTCAATATCCAGCACTGATGCTTCACACACACACACACACACACACACACACACACACACAGAGATAATACTGAAGGTAGGTAATAATGACATCTTGGGCAAAGCATACCTGGTTCTCAGCTGGTCCACAGCAGGTGCCACCCAGCTCTGAAGCAGAGCAAAGAGCCGTTTTTCTTTATACCGCTTGGTGTATTGAGCCAATAGTTCCTGGGCCACAACCTGTGAACATTTATCATGCATCAGCCATGTCTCAGAATGTAAAAAATACCAGTGTAGTTAACTGCTGTAAGGTAGTTAAGGTCTATTGCTACCTCCTAGGAAGAATGAAATATGAGATTCTGTCCTTCCTGGGGCCCCCTTTGCCTATGGCAAACATATGGTACTTACCCTACCCCTCTAGCCTTCCCTCCCTGGGGCTGACTCCTCACTGTGTGCTGCTCTCTCTTCCCTTGTCTGTGCAGCCCCTGGCACTGGCCCTGAGACTAATTATTTAACTTACACTAGGCAAGTGACCCTAGTTAGTTAACCCTACTTGCCTCCCATGAACCAGATGGCAGATGTCTGTTTTCTTCATGCCTTTGATGTTCTCTGGGTGATCAGGCTTTGGGGAATGTGCAAATAAAGCATAGTGGATAGTTTGCAACAATAGGTACTAGACATGTGAGTGAGGCCATGGTTGGACCAACATAACTCTGTGGAGTCCCCACATTAATAAACCCAAGCAAGAGCAGAAACACCACACCATATGAACCAGCCCAAACAGCTGGCCTACAGAATTATAAGATCCCAAAATTACTGTGGTCTTTGCTACACTAAATTTCAAGGTGACTGTTACTAATCGAAACACATTGTTACCTTTCAATGAACAATTTCTTTATGTCACTTCACATATATATTTTTTCTTTGCATGACTTGGATTTTATTTTTGGCAGCACTGGGTTTCAAACTCAGGACTTTTCAGTTGCTAAATAGGCATTCTATTGTTTCAGTCATGTTTCCAGCTTTTTTTTTTCCTTGGCTATTTTTATAAAAATTGTAAAGATGATATACAGTGGGGTTACAGTTACATAAGTCAGGTAATGAGTATCTATCACTTTCCCTCATTTTCCCAGTTTTTTCCCTCCCAACCTCTCTCCCGCAACAAATTGTATAGTTCATTTCCAATATAGTGTCTAGTGAGTATCAATGCTGAATTAGTTCATGCTTTGACCACATGTTTTTATATGTCATATAAAGTGATCTATATGCTTTCATTCACCAGTAGTATATCACAAGTGATATTTTTAGTTTGCATTGTTATACAGCATTTTCTTTATCTGTTTTGTGACTTCATAATACTCTGTGTTAAATCATAATTAAACATTCTCATTCAGTAGGATATTTAGGGTGCTTCTGGTTTTATTCTTTCTTGATAACCTAGAGGTCAAAATGTTCACTCAAATAGCATTGTTCTGTTTTCATTACTTGAGAATAAATACTATGGGCTTGATTGAATACCTCTCTTGGTAATAAGGGTTATTCAGGTCATGGGAGAAGACTAAAAACTTTATCAAGGCATCCTTACCTGAGGGAGTTTTGTTGGCATTAATGGGCTAAGCCACTGATGTGTGATGCAGGGATAGTTTAACCAATGAAAGACCATGTGTGACACCTAGTGTTCTGTCGAAGGCTAAGTGATAAAATTTATGTGTGCTACTCCAGAGCCTGACTCATCTGCCCAAAGCTACCACATCAGATTACACAGTCTCAGACTGTGGAGGGACTAAGCCCTCAAACTCCACTTTCAGCAAGAGATGTTTTAGGCCAGTATCCAGGACTCAGACTTTCTCTCCTTTTCCATTGCCATGGTAACCAGCACTGTTCCCAATTGATCTCAATTGGTCCTTAAGCTTGGCCCTCAGTCTGCATTTGAAGCTGCCATGTTGATACTATGTAGAGATGCAGGCACTGGTATGTCATATAGTGATGTTTTTGGGTGGTGGTGCTAGAGCTTATTTATTTTAAATTTTTGGTGCTGAGGATCAAACCTAGGGAGTAATACATACTAGGTAAGTGTCCTTACCACTAGACTACATTCCTCACCCACCCTCAGTTTGAACTTGGGTTCTTGCGTTTGTGAGTCTCCTGCTCTGCTTACTACTTAACCTCAGGGCTTTTATTGCTTTTTTCAGGTGAGCTGTCAGGTTTGTAGTCCTTGCCTGTGATCTTCCTACTTTTACTTCCCTCACTGCTGGAAACACAGGCCTGTACTCCTCTCATGCACCATTTTGTTGAGTTTAGAGCTAACATTTTGTTGGGACTGGTTTCAAACCACAATCTTACTGATCTGTACCACTGGAACAGATGAGATTACAGACTGCAACCCCCCAACTAGCTGATTTCGTTCTCATTATAAATTATTTTCCTTTGGTGTCTTTGAAGTACTACCTTGAATTTTGGAAATTATGTCTTCAGCTGGGATGGATCAAAGAACAGGAACACCTTTATGACAGTCACTGCTATATAAAATAAGTATGAAGTCCAAACACTACTAAGAATGGAGAACATGACCTAACCTCTGAATTAAAACTAAAATAGAACAGCAGTCGTTTCACAAATACATCCCCAAGATTAGCATTCTCATTATCTTGTTTTTGCTAATCTATTCATTCATTCTGGCTCTAATTCTATCTCCCTCTAGCTACACAAGTAACAGCATTCCAACATTTAAACAACTGCTTTTGCTCCATAGTTGTCCCTTGCTTTATTTTCTACTATAATATGATGACATAGAACAGAACATGTTGGCTGATATATGGTTCTTCTACTTCCTGAAATGTAGGTGCCAGGTGGGCAGGGGTGTTTACCCTTGTGCCATCTAACTGTATGACAGGCTTAGGGGATGGGGCAGTCATTCTTGAATTAGTAAGGTTCTCTTCCTGTTTACAATGTATCCAGAATATTCAGTCCTTTAACAACTCCCTTTAACTTTGCCACTACGTCAGCCTTTCTGATCTAAGGAACTTAAATTGGGAAAATTAAATCACCCTAGCTAGAATTAAAATTAGAATGATATAATAATTGTGCTAAACTTAAAATAGGGAGAAATTGGGTTCTGGCTAATAGCACAGAAGCATTTAGAAGTGTCACTCGTTTTCTGGGTCATGAATCAACATGACTTTTTAAAAAATGAGGTTATTTTTTCTACTGATGTCCTCGTGGTAAAAGATTAAGGAATTGAAGCTATCAGCTACTGTGAGATTTGGGTGTCACATACTTTAGATACAATTCTTTATTTGGATAACTTCCTAGGAAAGGTAGCTGTTGGGTTTGTTTCCACTGCATAGACATTTTCTTAAGTACAATATGTTGTTTCATAGACATGTGTGATTTTCAATTGTTTTAGATGAATCTTGCTATGCAAACTGGGCCAGCCTTGAACTGGCAATCTATCTGCTTCAATTTCTCAAGTGCTGGGATTACAGGTGCTCTCCTACCACCAATGTTGTTTTTGAACTTTCTATTTACAAGTATTTATTCAAGAGTAGTTGCAGGGGGCTGGGAAGGTGGCTCAGTGGTAGAGTGCTTGCCTTGCATGCATGAGGCCCTGGGTTTGATTTCTCAGCACCACATAAGCAAAAAGAAAAAAGCTGGAAGTGGCGCTGTGGTTCAAGTGGTAGAGTGCTAGCATTGAGCTGAAGAGCTGAGGGACAGCGCCCAGGCCCAGAGTTCAGGCCCCACAACCGGACACCCCCCCCCAAAAAAAAAAGAGTAGTTGCAAAAGCAATACCAAGAAATTCTCTCTAGCTATCATCTAGATACTCCCCCCCAAACTGATCTCAATTATAAAAATGATTATCAGCTAGGTACTAATGGTTTATGCCTGTAATTCTAGCCTACATGGGAGGCTAAGACTGGGAGTGGGTTGAGGCTAGTTGGCATAGAAAAGTTCAGGACACTCCTTCCCAACTGAGAGCTGGGTCTAGTGGCATGTGCCTGTCATCATAGCTATGACTGGAAGCCTGAAAGAGGCACTGCCCAGGTGAGGGTATGGACAGGAAGTGAGACCTTATATAAACAAGCCATAAAAGAGCTGGGAGCATGGCTTAGTGATAAAGCACCTGCCTATTCATGCCTGGAAACTCAGGCTGACTGAGCAAGCAGTCTGACACCATTCTTGGCTTTCTTTTGTTTTGTCTCCTCTCCCTCTCCTCATCATTTCTTTTTTCTTTTTCTTTTCTTTTCTAAAACACCCTGTCTACAGTTGGAATCAAGCTATTCTGTAGCCCACATTTGAAAACTGTGAGTCTGAACAATAGTGAGGAATATGACATCAGAGACACAGTTATAATAAATATCATATGCATCATGCAACACCCATTATGTAACACCAATAAATGTTATTTTTTAGGTCCAGTCACTTTTCAAGGCATCCATGACAAAGCCAACGTTTTTGCACACTAAGTATTTTGCTGATTTATGCGGGCATAGTGATATATGGATTTAAAAGCCTAACAAGGAGTATTTGCTGCCAAAGCAGCAACATTAGAGCTGACTGGAATAGAAAAATCAGGAGTCCTAAGGAAAACCCAGCAGATAATTACTCTGCAACAAGGATGGGCTGGGTGTTGGGGCCTCACTCAGGTTTGTACAATGTGGGGGCCACTAGAATTGACAGTACTTACAGTACAAGGGGCTAATTCTGTCCCAAGGAACCCTGAAAAGGACCAGCTACATAACTGAGAGCTCGGGGAGAAATGAAAATGGACTGATCAAAATCTTTCAAAAATTATTCAGGATTTCAAGGTGAGGACAGCAGAGCCATAGACCAAGCAGAGGCCCTTCAGAGCATGGGGAGATATGCCACTGTGGAGGCTTTGCTTCAGCAGTGGTCCTGGCTTTGGAAGTTCCCATGTAATTGGCATGGAAAATGGATGACACTCAGACATATGAAGGAGACATATGCATGCAAAAATATTACTGTTTACCTGACATACAAATGTAATAGAGTGTCACCTGGTGCCAGTGGCTCACGCCTATAATTCTCGCTACACATGTGGCTGAGATCAAGCCTGGGCAGGAAAGTCCCTGAGACTTTAATCTCCAATAAACCACCAGAAAACCAGAAGTGGTACTGTGGCTCAAGTGGTAGAGTGCTTGCCTCAAGCTGAAGAGCTGAGGGACAGTGCCCAGGCATAGAGTTCAAGTCCCACAACTGACCAAAAAAAAATAGAGTGTCCTATGAATTTTGTTTTCTATAGCTGGGAACATTAAGTTTCTGAAGGGCAGCTCAGAGTCACCCAAGGAAGTGAAGTGAACATGATATTCCTGCAGACATGATAGTTCTTCACCTTTCATAGATGCTGGGCATCCCACCATGGCAAGAGTTCTTTGAGGAAAATCTTTAAAATTTCTCTGGTAATGAGAGAGAGAAAGAAAGAGAAAAAGGAGGAAGAGGAAGAGGAGGAGGAGGAAAAGAGAAAAGGAAAGGAGAAGGAAGAAGAGAAAGACAGAGAGAGGGAGGAAGAGGAGGAGGAAGAGGATGAGGAGGAGGAAAAGAGAGAGAAAGGGAAAGGAGAAGGAAGAAGAGAAAGACAGCGAAAGGAAGGAAGAGGAGGAAGACGGGGGGGGAGGGTGGGAAGGAGCCAAGAGAAGAGAGTTAAGACTATAAGTTAACACACAAACTAACAGGTATGATGCTAAGGCACACAAGGAATTCCTAAGTCTTAGACATGGATGTGACTTTTTTTTTAAGAGGAGAAAATAAATATTTAGATCCAGCAAAAATTCTCACCCATTTCAATTGAAGAGTGATTAGGGTTTTTGTTTTTTTTGTTTTTTTTTTTTTGCTAGTTTTAGTTAAAGCTGCATTCAGTTTAACTTATCTTCCTTTGTCTCTTTCCATTAGACAATGTTAGTGTATCCTTTGTATTTTCCTTTGTTCCTCTTTACCCCGTACTGTGTACAAGGTACATACTGTTGAGAATACTGGGGATTTAAGACATGACTGAGACTAGTCCAATGGAGAAGCCAGCATAGATACCCAGGAGCACTGTTGGCAACTGTAAGGACATCACAAACCCAGAAGCACATCAAGCCAAAAGAAGATCTCCTCCCTGTGAAGATCAGGAAGCCCTTCTTGGAGGTGAGGAATTTGACCTCTGAGCCTTAAAGGGCAGAGATGCACCTTTAATTTGTTCATTCTCTTGTTCATTTAGTTATACAACATCTAAAATAGCAACAACAATCTCCTTTAAGTGTATTCTAAGGCTAAGCTCTGTTCTAAACTCTTTAGATGGAAAATTGATTTATTATAAGCTGATTTGTTGAATTGAAACTCATTTGCACAACTACTTAAAGATAATAGCAATAGCTGGACATTGGTGGCTCACACCCAGCTACTCAGAAGGCTGAGATCTGAGGATTAAAGCTTGAAGCCAGACAGGGCAGAAAAGTCCATGAGGCTCTTATCTACAATTAACCAGCAAAAAACTGGAAGTAGAGCTGTGGCTCAAGTGCCAACCTTGAGGAAAAAAGCTAAAGGATGGCACCCAGGCTCTAAATTCAAGTCTTAGCAACAGTACATACACATACAAAAAGATAATAAAAGAAAAAAAACTGATTTGATGCTTATGATATCCTTAGGTAGCCAACAGACTAATTCTGTTGTCTGGATAAAACAGCAGAAGACTAAAGAGATTAAGCAAGTTGTCAGGGTCACACAGACAGGAAATAGAAAGGTGGGGACTTAAACCTAGAGTCCAAGTTCATAATAAATCTACACCTACACAACTATAAAGGTCAAGTATTGGGGGTCCAAAGAGAATGCAAGGACCCACAATGTGGCATCCTGGGCAGACAGGCAAGAAGAGACAGGTTGACAGTATATGCAGTACGTGCAGCTCAGTGGCCACAGAGGAGTGTGGCCTAGTCATACCTGACCTCAGCTCTGAGCCTTGTCAGACAGTGAAGGACTGGGCTTTTCTGCATCATGAAGAGTACTCTCAATAGCACAGAAGCTGAAGCAGAGGTGCAAGAGGCTGCCACCTGAGCCATGCCTGCTGTTCCCTTGTTGGAACTTCAGACTAAGTGCAACATGATGGTTGCGGTTTCAGGCCTCAAAGGGTCCCGGTCCTTGGGGGATGTAGCAGTAGATGATGCAGAGCCAGCTCCCCAGGGAGTTGTTCCTTCGTTCCCTTGGGTCTGTTCTCCCTCTCCCTGCATGTTACCCACATACCAAGGCCTCCCTGACATCACCCTCCTCCCGCAGTACAAGGCCCTCACCCTCAGCTCCAACTGGGCAGCAAATAGCCAGGTTGTTGGAACATAGCCAGGTTGTTTCAAGTCTCAGTAAGACCTGAGCCCAGCATCTATGAACCAAACCCACCACATTACAGAAAAGCCAGAGCTATATTTGGTATGGAGGAAGAACACAAAACTTCTCATCTAATGGACCACCACACAGCCTTCATTGCAAACCTACTGGGTGCCTAGCATTCCAGTGGAGTGATTACAACCCCATGAGATAACCCTCATTTTACAAGTGAAGTTTCTAACTCTCAGCGATGCCTGGAATTCGTCATCAGAATGGATAAAACATATACGGTCCATGAGGCTGCCTTTCAGGCCTAAGTGGGTACCATTCCTCCAGAACCCCTCCTCTGTAGCCCCTTGTAGTTATGGCCTAATGCAGGGTCTTCTATAGTCAGTACCCACAAACTCCCAGGGATGTACTAGACCAAAGGATAGGAACTTTTGCTCCTCATTCTTCCTCAGGGAGGCACCAGCCTCCCAGTGGTTTCTAAGGTAGTGGCTGGAGTAGAAATATTCAGAGGAATCAGGAGGCTGGAAGCCAAGAGCCACCCCATAGGCAGGTTTCTTTAACCATGCCCCTCCCTAGCCATTTCACATTCTAAAAAGTGTTTTACTTTCTCTTGAACAATTGGAAGGCCAGATCTCCTTGGGACCCCTGTCAGTGGGAACAGAATAGAAGCTTCAGTACCCTGGAAAGGGGCTAATGCCCCCTGTTTGTCCAGATCTCCTCTTCCCATGCTCTGAGATTCCTGGATTGGCTGCCATTATTTAGGCCCCTTCTTAGTCCTGAAGGCAAATGGCTGGGTGTCTATTGGCATGCTTAGAGCACACTTGTCCTGAGGTGAGCCACAGACTTAAATTTCTGATCCATCCCCTTTTCTACTAAGAGGTAGAACATGGCCATGGCCATCATCACCCCCAGCCTCCTGAGCAGTCAAAGCTCAGACATGGGCATGCTGGCCTGACCTGGCTAGCGGAACCCAAAGTAATGCAGCTGGAAGATCTGAGGGAGGTCTTCCCTTGAGATTCTGCCCTTCCTGTGGGTGTATAGCAGCTGCTTTGAGACCCTAATGAGATGGTCCAGGGGATTCACACCAGGGTGAGTTCAGTGAAACTAACCTGTGGGAAGAGGTGGGCTCTCAAGGACTGATGGACCCAATGGCTGGCCCTGGGTTTACTGTAAAAGATGGCAAGTGGCAGGTGTACCAATGGTAACTTGAGCAGTATATATTGACAAATGTATTCTGACTGATAATCCCACCAGGTACAAACTGAACTCCCAATGGTAATAGGTGTTCCCACCCCCAATGCAGGGCCCCTCTCATTCTTTCCACAATAGAGTCCCTCACTTCTACATCTGTTACCTCCTCCTAACACCCAAGCCACAGTGTCAAACTGTCCAGGGTGGTTGGAGTAGATGTTGCATGTCTACTGTTTGTTTGGTATTTCATAACTGAAATGAGAAATGAACTGAAGCTTCAAATCTGCCATAAAATAAATAAACAGCAATGAGGAAAAGGTTAAAAGAGAGATCTGCAAATTGAGTAAAGTAGAAACCTCTTCTGAAGGAAAAAAAGGAAATTCTCTTCAATATTGACTTAAGTTGTTTCAAATTATAATGTTACTTACACATGCTAAAATATAAAACAAGATATAAACACTTTCTGTTTATAGCTCTTGTTCAACTTGAAACCATGAAATTAAATACAAGCAAAGCTACAAAACCAATGAGATTCACATCAACAGCCCTAAGAGCATGGCATGAACTTGGCGCAATCTTTGTGTGTGGAGCTCTTCGGAGTGGGCTTTCCTTTGGCTCTGCCAGCTGAGGCACAGGCCTGCTTCCCCCCACTTCCTTGTGGCTGTCGAGCCCTCCCTCCAGGACCACATCCCAGTCCCTGAGCCTTTGTTTGGCATAACTATGCCTTTTCAGTTATATCAAGCTGAAATCTTGTCTTCCCTCATGGCTCCTGAGGATCAATGATTTGGTCCCAAAGGCTTATAAACACACTAGCTCCTCCTCCTATGGTCTGAAAAAAAAACTGAATGAAAAAAATCCAGGAATAGTTCATAAATTTTAGATGATGTTTATTTCACTACCTTGTTATAATTTTTTGTTACTATCTAGTTATTATTGCTAATCTATTACTCTGCCAATATATAATTTAAACTTTATCAGAAGTGTGATTACATAAGAAGTGTCTTCAGTATTCTCCTTGGCTTCTGGCATCTACCAGGGGTTTTGGAATATTCCTTATGGATAAGGACAAATGACTGTTTAAGGTCAGTTGTTAAAAAAATGTACTTACTCTACTTAGACTATGTTCAGATTATCATCAAAATTAAAATACACAATTAATGCATCTTTGTCCAGAACCTATAGATGCCAATTTGTATAGCAATGTTAAAATCACTATTTGTAAAACTCAGAGTCTGTGCAGAAAATGAAGGCATCTCTGGAAGAAGAAAAGTAAAGATAAACAAGTGGCCCAGATTCAGATGGCTCCCTTTCTCTGAAAGTTCACATATGGAATCCTTGAAGGGAGGTTTAAATATTTAGATGCTGCAACATCTGGTTTGGAAAATTTGGTGCCAGGTTTGTTATATGGGTCAGTGGATTTAGAAAGAGTAAAACAGAATGTCTGCTCAAACTACTGTGGTCAGCTTCTTAATAAGTATCCCCAAACCACTCTGAATTTTTTTAAAAAATGGATGATCACTTTTTGGAAATGCTTTAGATCAATTCTAGCACCTACACAGCTCTCCTATTCCCAAATTTCCATTGTTACTACCTGTCTTCCATGAAGCCTGAGCTTCAATTCCAAGCATATTCTTGGCTACTCCACAGTCCTCACAGACTTCATTAGCCTCTGGCCTCATTGGCCATACCTCCTCTAGCTTTTTCTTCTATCATCATGGGCAATTCTAGATGATACTTCCCATCAGTAGGTCTTCAGGAAGGAGCCTTAACTACTTTCCCTAGTTCTTCTGGGCCCTCTGCTCTCCAGGAGACCTTTAGAAGAGAAGGCAGCTTCTATTTCAGAGAAGCAGATCTGTCATCCAGAGCTCTGTTCTCTCTGGATCACACTCTGTGTGATCCAGATCTCAGCCCTTTAGAACTGATGTTCCATAGCTAAGCAACTGGGTTGAGCCAACCTTCACTTCTGATTCTTGAGAATATTTGTACTTTTCTCCTGGCTTCTTCAACATCTCTACTGGCTGATCCCTGGGGCTCACCTACAGCCAGTGGACTGGACATTAGTAAGACTGTTCTTTTTGGATCACAACATGGTTCAGAAGTTCCAGTTTTCAGCCCCATATCTATTCTTCATCAACCATCATACCAGGCTGGTCTCAAGGTCATATCCAAGAACATGGTGAGAAACATTATGGAATCTTTCTTTTTTATTTTTATATGTTGTTTTAATTGTAAAAATACTGAACAGAGGGGTTGCAGTTACATGAGTAAGGTAACGAGTACATTTCCTATTGAGCATTGTTACCTCCTCCTTTGTTTTCCCCCTATCATCCCTTCCCTCCCCACCTCCCCAAGTCCCCCCACCACCCGAAGCTATAAAGTTAGTTTTCAACATAGCGTCTTGTATATCTCGTTACAATGGGCCAACCTATATCCTTGTTTCAGCATTTTATTATTTCCCTTCCCCTCCCCAAACTAGAAAAATGTATATACAAGATGCAGGGCACCAGAATCAAATACAGTGAAAACAGGGGTTATACCATGGGGGAAGAACATACAAAAGAAACAAACAAAAAAATCACATAGTATATTAAAAACAACAGCGACAGAGATGAAACCACTTATGTCCCGATCTTGGGGTTCCTATTGCTTAGCATCACCTTATATGGTCATATGTACATAGCTTTTGACCTTTTCTGCTTATCTAATAAGATTATTCTAGACAAGTAGTAGTTATTGCAAATAAGGGAAACCATGGGTCTCATGTTTCTTTGGGCCTGGCTTACTTCACTTAATATAATTTTTTCCAAGTCTTTCCATTTCCTAACAAATGGGGTGATGCCATTCTTTCTGATGGAGACATAGAATTCATATATATATATATATATATATGAATATATATCACATTTTCTTGATCCATTCATCTGCTGAGGGGCATTTGGGTTGGTTCCATATCTTAGCTATAGTGAATAATGCTGCAATAAACATAGTTGTGCTGGTAGCTTTAGTATGGCCTTGTTTGTGATCATTTGGGTAAATGCCCAAAAGGGGTTGCTGGGTCATAGGGAAGCTCTATGTGGAGTCTTTTGAGGAACCTCCATACTGCTTTCCAAAGTGGTTGAACAAGTTTACACTCCCACCAACAATGCATCCCTTTTGACTGCCTTCATTTTCTTAAAGAACTTCCTGACTTAGTTACTCCTCACTTCTTATCTTCCTCTCCCACTTTTTGTAGTTAAAGAAGGATTATGTTTTAACAGCTTTAAATATACTTGATTTAAAAAAATGCATGACAACTAAAAAACTAAAAGTCTCCTATTCAACCCCTTGCCTCTGACGCCTCATTCCAGAAGTACTCATTTTGTCAGTAGGTTTTGTTTTGGTAGCAGGAGAAGCTTCTAAGTGTCAAGGTCAAATAGATTCTCATGCCATGTTCCACAGTTGGAGCATGCTTTTTTTTGAGCCGTCTGTTTTTCCTGGAGTCTTAATGGGCTTTTCTTTCTCTTGTTTCAAAAAGAAACATATGCCTTTTCCATCATATCACTAAAATCTTCCTGCTGCTTAACCATGCTATTTGTTCAACAAAAACCACTTCCTTTGCAAAGTCATTTTTTGATCCCTCTGCCCTCCTGGTCTAATCTAGAGTAATTGTTTTCTGGGCTTCTCATATAGCTACCACTTAGGTCTTTCTTTATGTATATCCATCTTGGGTTAGTTCCAGAGAGCATACATGTCTTTTAAATTCTTCATGTCTTCTGCATATGAATATCTTCTTCCAAGGAAAATCGGATCTCCAAATAACTTCCAAAATGTCAGAAGTGGAGTTGTAGCTCTAGTGGTAGAGTGCTAGACTTGAAAGAGAAAAACAAAAAACAAGGTCAGGGACAATACCCAGGCCCTGAGTTCAAGCCCCAGGAGAGCACAAAAGAAAGAAAAAAAGAACATCATTTGTATTTTGATGAGAATTGAACAGTATCTATGTCACTTTGAATAGTATAGCCAATTTAGCAATACCAGCCTTCCTTAAATCCATGAATATGGTCTTTACATTCTTTTTTGTCATTAGTTTCTTTAATTAGTGTTTTGCAATTCTCATGGTAGAGGACTTTTGCTTCATGGATTAAATTTATCCCTAGGTATTTTTTAAGCTATCATTAACAGATTTCTTTCTCAGTCACCTTGTTAATTAGATATAAAAATGTTACTGATTTTTCTGTATTGGCTTTATATCTTGCAATGTTACTGAATTTGTTTTTCATTTCTAATAACCTTTTGGTGGTGTATTTCTTTTATGTATAAAATTATATCATGGGGCTGGGAAGGTGGCTCAGTGGTAGAGTGCATGCCTTGCATGCATGAGGCCCTGGGTTCGATTCCTCAGTACCACATAAGCAGAAAAATCTGGAAGTGGCGCTTTGGCTCAAGTGGTAGGGTGCTAGCCTTGAGCTGAAGAGCTGAGGGACAGTGCTCAGGCCCAGAGTTCAGGCCCCATGACCGACAAAAAAAAATCATATCATCTGCAAAAATAAAGGTCACTTTGATGCCTACCTTCCACTTTGTATGAAAATCAACTCAAAGGGATCCGAGATCTAAATAATTTCTAACACTGAAACTACTAGAAGAAAACATATGGGAAACCTTGGTAAGGACAACAGTTTGGGGGGGGGGATATAATTTCAAAAGCACAGGAAACCAAAGCTAAAGTTGAGAAGTTTAGCAAATAATTGAATGTTTTCTCAGTCTGAGGTTTTGGAGAACTTTTTTGTCCTTTCTTGATGCGCTGAAATGCTTTAGGCTGTTTAAAGGCACCTTTTCCTGTGAGTTCCACTAAGCCCTAGACTGTGCCTTTCTTCATTTCTGGGGAACTTTCTTTTATTTCTCTGTTTTGATCTGTATAACTGAAACCTCTTTCTGAAATACCCTAGATTTCCTAAACTGATCATCCATATCACTTAGCTTTTTTTCTTCATTCTTTTCCCTTGGTCTTTCTTCCGGAGCTTTACTTTGGGAATTTCCTTTGAATTTTATTTTTTAGTCTTTAGATTTTTTTCCTTTCCAAGTGTATGCTTTTAACTTGTGAGGCATGTATGGTTCTCTCAGTGCTCATTTTTCATGGCAGGCTGCCATTATTTTATTAATGTAGTTCACTGTACATCTCTGGGTTTACTAGTTAGTTTTCATTTCTCTGTTTTGCTTCTAGTTCCACTTGTTCCATTTGTTCACCTTCTTTTTGGTCAATCGTGAGGCTTGAACTCTGGGCCTGGGCTCTGTCCCTCAGCTCTTCAGCTTAAGGCAAGTACTCTACCACTTAAGCCACAGTGCCACTTCTAGTTTTCTGAGTGGTTTACTGGAGATAAGAGTCTCACAGTTTCCTGCCTGGGCTGGCTTTGAATTGCAATCCTCAGATCGCAGCCTCCTGAGTAGTAGAATTACAGGAAGGAGCCACTGACGCCTGGCTAATGGTTTGTTCATCTTGCTCTTTCTTTTATATGCAGTTGATCTTCTCAGTATCTGATCATCTTTAGTAGTTAATTGTATGGAATTATTGTTCATATTTTATATGATAATGGAATTATAGTTTGTTCCTTACTTTTTTTAATTTAATTTAATTTTATTTGTGAACATACTGTACAGAGGGGTTACAATTACATGGGCAGGATAATGCGTACATTTCTTACCAAGCATTGCAGCCTCCTCCTTTGGTTTACCCTTCACATCCCTTCCCAGCCTCCCCCCCTCCCCCCCAATCCCAATCCTTCTCCTTCCCCCCCTTCCCCCCCCCTCCCCGCACCGACGTTGTAAAGCTCATTTTGGACATGACAACTTGTACTTCTCATTGTTGCAACAGGTCCACCTGTATCTTTAAACAACTGGTTTTTCCTCATCTCCTCCTCAAGTTATACTGACATCAAATATAGTGAAAGCAGGGGTTATACTGTGGGGGAGGGACATACAAAGCAACAAAGAGATAATCTTATAAATGCGTTAGAAACACATGCATGAAAGAAAAAAACATTAAAATACATATTTAAGGGTTCAAAAGTTCTTAGGGGATGAAGAGCTTTGAAATCCATAAAACACTTTAAAATTATTTGTGCATGTACATACACAGATGATGAGAGAATTAGAGGGTATCTCCTGATATTTATTGTACTGATTTTTTGGGGGGGGTCAGTCGTGGGACTTGAACTCTGAGCCTGGGCACTGTCCCTCAGCTCTTCAGCTCAAGGCTAGTGCTCTCCTACTTGAGCCACAGTGCCACTTCTGGTTTTCTGATGGTTTATTGGAGATTAGAGTCTCATGGATTTTCCTGCCTGGGCTGGCTTTGAACCGCGATCATTTCTGAGTAGCTAGGATACAAGCATGAGCCACTTGCATCTGGCTGTACTGATTTTTAAATTTTTCTCTTGAAATTTTTTCATAGTAAAAGTTGGAAATAAGAAAAAAAATCTGATGGTGCTTGATCTTCTCTGAATATCTTTAAGAAAATACCTTCAGAAGTTGCAACTCTGAAAGGAATCAGCTTCTTTATGGGGAAACCAATTGCCACTTTGTCTCTTCACCCCTGCCCCTGTCCCTCTCCATTCAGCTTAACAGAAACTACAGAACCCAGTGGCTGATGCCTCACTGCTAGGACAAGATATGCATCAGTGTGCCGGTCCACAGCACAATTCAAGCCACTCCTACCAGGAAAAAAGGCTGGCCTTTCCCTGCAGGAAAGGCCTGGCCTGGCCACACCACATCTTGATCAAGTCTAAGGTCTAGTGTGTTAAACAAGAGTATAGAAGAGATTTGGTTCTGAAGACTGGCTACTACAATCTGGCACTAAAGGATCCACACCTCACTTGCTTGGAGAAATAGTCTTTGCTGTTCTGGATAGTGAAGGAGGCAATATCACGGCCAGGTTTCCAGTCAGCGAGCACACCTCATGCTATCAGCAGCTCTGAGACAGGAGGCTCTCTAACAGAAGCCACCTGGATCAGGCAAGAAGATGCTTCTGCTAGGCCTTCAGGTAATTTCACATTGGGTCATTTTTATTTTGCATATTTTCCCTGCAGGGTAATGGTCACTCTGTGCAAAGCCTCTCACTGCCATTCTTCAGGAAATATGCCAGGAAGGGTTATGTCTTGGTGTAGCTCTAATGAAGCTACAGAAAGTAATAATAGGATTCCATGGTTGCAAATAGTAATTGGATTTGGTGGAGGATGTAATTAAATTTCTCCAAGGGCCTATAACCTTTGCCCTGGGAAATAATTAAAGGGTTGGGAAATCTGTAATCTTGTTTATAGGGAAACATGGAAAATCTGAAGAAATTCTAGAGCACATCACTCCAACGATGGCACAGCGTCCCAGCACCTTTAAGACCATGCGTTCCTCTTCAGAAAGAGTTGGAAGCACTGTGGGTAATTCCAGAATGTCATGAATCTCTGCAACCAGTTTCTGACCCTTGTCTCCTGAGGTTTCTTTCTCTTATTAGGAGAATCCATTTTTTGCACAAAAGGTGGCCTCTGGAGGACAGGCAGATGCCAACACAGAAGAGGAAGAGTGAATAGACAGTGCAGGTAGCCAGTACTGTCTCACTTGTTATGTAAGCATTGACCATGGAGACTAGACAGTTTGGCAACTCTGGGTACATGGGGCTGTCCACAGGTGTCATATTATGGTGTGTTGACTAGTGGCAAGCAGGCAAGCTGCCTTCACCAAGTGAATATACTCAGAGGTATAGTCACCTAAGGGGACCAATTGCGGGCACTCCCCACAGCAAGCAGATGGCAGGAGATACAGCTGATGCTACCGCTGTGGTCAGGTGTTCTGATGAGGGAAACTGGCAGTTCTTGTTAGGCATACCTTTGTGGGAATGCCCAGCTCTCTGTCCCAATACCTCTTCTACTCTGTGTCCCTGTGATCCTATATCTCTTCAGAGTTGGCCAAAAGAAACAACTCTATCCCCAGCTGTGTCTGCTCAAATTGATCTATCAATTTCATTCCCATTTTATACCATGCATTCCATCCTCCAGAAATTAATCAGAGGCAAGCACATGTGCAAATGACACATCTGGCAAAGAACTTGGTCTAGCATATATAAAGAACTCTTAGATTTCAACAGAGAAAACTTTACAGGGTCTTTCATGGGGTAAGCATTTTTTAGTTTTACTAAAGTTTATAGTTTATTAAATTTTTGTTTTTTGAATTATGCTTTTGATGTCAATACTAGGAATTTTCTCCTAACATCAGATCTTAAGAAAGAGTTCCCAAGAATTCTATATTTTACAATTTATTTTTAGGTAACTATATAAAATATAAATTTTCACAAAAGATGTGAAGTTTAGGTTGAGGTTTATTTTACTACATTTACAATAAATTTACAAGTATACAAATTAGTCCAGCACTATTTATTGAAAAAGTTTCTTTTTCTCCCATTAAACTACTATTATAGTTGTCAAAAATGAACAGGCATATTTTCATGAGATTCCTTCTGAGTTCCTTGTTCTGTTCCAATTACCCATGTGTATATCCTTTTATCAATAGTACACCATTTGGGTTGCTGGAGCCATAGGAACTTTATTTGAGCTATTCTATACCCTGTACTTTTCCATATAAATTTTGAAACTATAATTTGAAGCTATAATTTTTGTAGATTATCTTTTTTTATTTTATTGTGAAAATGCCGTATAGAGAGGTTACAATTACATGGACAAGGTAATGAGTACATTTCTTATCAAGCATTGTTGCCTCCTCCTTTGTTTCCCCTTTCCATCCCTTCCAATCTTTCCCCTGCCCCCACTCCCCCAATCCCCCGCCAAAGCGGTAAAGTTCGCTTTTCGACATAACGTCTTGTACATCTCATTGTTGCGATGGGTCCACCTGTTTCCCTATTTAAACAACTTGGTTTTTTTCCTTCCCCTCCACAAATTATACCAACATCAAATACAGGGAAAACAGGGGTTATACCGTGGGGGAAGGACATACAAAGCAACAAAAAATCATCTTATAAATATGTTAGAAATAATCACAAGAAAGAAAAAAAAACATTTGAGTCCTTATCTTGGAGTTCATTTTGCCTAGCATCAATTTATCTGACTGTTTCTGCTTGTCTTAGACATATACTAGTAATTGCAAATAAGGGAAAGTAGTATGGAGGTTCCTCAAAAGACTCCACATAGAGCTCCCTTATGACCCAGCAATCCCACTTTTGGGCATTTACCCAAATGATCACAAACAAGTACCAGCACAACTAGGTTTATTGCAGCATTATTTACCATAGCTAAGATATGGAACCAACCCAGATGCCCCTCAGTAGATGAATGGATCAAGAAAATATGGTATATATATATATATATATATATATATATATATATATATATATATACAATGGAATTCTATGCCTCCATCAGAAAGAATGACATTGTAGATTATCTTTATTAAATTTAGATATTCACTTCTTTGCTAGTTGGCTGAAAGGTTTCACCATAAAAAGATGACTGAGTTTTGTCAAATGATTCTGTGCAAATTAATATGATCATATAACTCTTTTTTCTTTAATCTGCTGATATGGTGAATTGTGTTTGACTGACTTTTGCAAGTTGAAGCAAGCCACCTTGCTTCAACTAGGAATTAGTCTTTACTAACAGGTCTTTACTGTGATCCGTGCTTCTTTTTATGAATTGACAAATTTAGTTTGTTAGTATTTTGTTGAGGATTTTAGTATCTAGGTTCATGAGAGATGGAATACAGTTTTACTTTAAAAAATTCTATTGTCTTTTAGTACCTAGGTAATTCTATTCTTTTAAAACCAGGTGCAAAATATTCTTTCCTGTCCCACACTCTAGAAGAGAATGGGTAAAACTCCTTAATGGGTATATATGCATAATGAGATATTACTCAGTTATGAAGAATAAAATCAGAAGATGTAGAAAATGGCTAAAGATTATCTGAAGTGCTGTCTTCCCACATAATCTCTTTTTGTGGCATGTTTCTTTTACAATAAACTTTCCTACTACTTTCACAAACATTAAGAATAAAATAATGTTGTTTGTGAAAATAATAGATGAAATAGGAGATTATTATGTTAAGCATGACAAATATTCCACACTTTCTCTCAAAAACTTATAAAAATCATTTTTGGCAAACCTAGAAAATAGGCCATGAGGGAGAGGGGAGGGGATAAGCAGAGAGGGGGGGCAATAGAGGTGGTAGGGAGGATGTATACTGTCAAAGTATGAAGTACGCACATACAAAAATGCTACTGTGAAACCCATTAATCCTACAATTTATTGTGACTGAACAATTATCGTATTAAAACATAAAATGTGTTGCTTACTTTCTCAGCACTTGGAGATACTGCTTTTCTATTCCTGTTTTTCTTGTTACTGATTTCTACTTTCATTCTACTATATTGAAAAATATATTCTGAATCATCTAAATTCTTTTAAATTTATTGATATTTCTTTTATGGCCAAGGATATACTCTATCTGTATTTCTTCCATATACATTGAGCAAAAAAAAATCAGAAGCTGTTACAATTGTTACCTCAGACGTCAAATATATTAACCTTGGGAGTGTATTGTATTTATCCCTGTTTTTAGCCATCTCAAGATACTTTATGAAATTCTAAGCTTCCTATTAGCTTATTCTTTTCTGTCTAGAGAACTTCCTTTAACCACCTTTTAAAAACAAATGTGCTAGTAAACCAAATTCTCTTGGTTTTCCTTAACCAGAAAATATTTTTATTTTCTCTTCATCCTGGAAAGATATTTCCACTCTTTTATGGGGGGTTTCTTTGGGTTTCTCTTAGTTGAGGTTCACTTAGTGCTTTGGATCTGTAGTTGTATAACTTTCAACAGATTTGAGGTATACCTAGCCATTATTACCTTGGGTATTTAATTATCCTATTTCTTCTTTCTTCTCTTGATGCTGTAACATAATATCTTAACTCTTTTGTATTGTTATCCAAGTTTCTGAGATTCTAAATTTTGAGTTGTTCATATTGGACAGAATTTATTGATCTGACCTCAGTTCACTGATTCTATTCTCTATCTTTACCCCAACATTTGGGCCATTCTGCAAATCCGCTATTTCAGTTATTGTATTTTTCAATTCTATTATTTACATTTGGCCCTCCTTCCTTTTTATTTTTTATTTTTTACTGTTTTATTGGCTTACTGAGAGTTTTATATTGTTTTTACTTGTCTCAGGGGAATTTGTAAATAACATTGAAGCACTTTTTCTGATGATTACTTTAAAATCCTTGTCATGAGTAGCTAGCAAGATAAATAGAAAGCCCACAGAATGGGAGAAGATCTTTACTAAATATACATCAGGCAAGGGCCTCATATCTAAAATATGCTTAGACATTAAAAATTAAACTTCCCAAAAAACAAATCCTCAAATAAACAATATCCTAATTAATAAGTGGGCTAAAGACTTAAAGAGAGACTTTTCTGAAGAAGAAAAAGGAATGGCCAATAGACACATGAAGAAATGTACAACATTTCTGGCCATAAAAGAAATGCAAATCAAGACAACATTGAGATTCCACCTCACCCTAGTTAGAATAGATATTATCAAGAAAACTAACAATAACAGATGTTGGTGGGATGTGGCCAAAAGGGAATGCTAGTACACAGTTGGTGCTAATGTAAACTTGTTCAACCACTCTGGAAAGCAGTATGAAGGTTCCTCAAGAAACTAAACATAGAGCTTCCCTATGACCCAGCAATCCCACTCCTGGGCTTCTACCCAACTGACCACAAACCAGGCTGCATTAAAGCCACAAGCACAACCATGTTCATTTCAGTATTGTTTACCATACCTAAGATATATGGAATCAACCCAGATCCCCCTCAGTGGATGAATGAATCAGGAAAATGGTATATATTCATACAATGGAATTCTATGCAAACATCAGAAAGAATGACATTGCCCCATTTGTAAGGAAATGGAAAGACTTGGAAAAAATTATACTAAGCGAAGTAAGCCAGAACCAAAGGAAACATAGGTTGTATGTTTTCCCTCATTTGTTATGATTAGAATGTGCCTTTCAATCTACAAGTAAACTCAATGGACAGTAAAAGACAAATAATTACACTTGGACATGGATTAATTAAACAGCACTCTAAATATTCACACAGTGAGAACAAAGGAAGATATTCTTCAGAGAAGATCACAAGGACTCAATAGCTATGCACATATGATCATACAGAATGATGCTTATCAAAATGAACTCCAAGAAATGGAAACTAGAGGGTTTTCTTTTATTGTAGTGTGTACATTTTTTCTTTTTTTAATTCCCCTTTGTCACTTTTTAAAATTTCTGTACCCTCTGTCTTGTATGTGTTTGTCTGATTTGGAGAGGGAAAGGGAAAGCATAGAAATGGTGAGACAAAGGGTGAACCAATTCAGCAGTGATACTTACTAAACACTCTGTTGGAAATGGACTTTATAAATTGTGGAGGAGGGGAGTCTGGAAGGGGAAAACTGAGAGCAAATGAGGGAGGAGGTGACACTGTTCAAAAGGAAATGTACTCATTATCTAACTTACATAACTATAACACTTCTGTACATCATCACCTTTACAATAAAATTTTGAAAATTAAAAATAATTATAAAAAATAAATTGAGTTTCAGTCAAAAAATCCTTGTTATAATTCCAATGTCTTGTTTTCCTCAGTGCCAGCATTTATTGATTTTTCTCATTTAAGTTGTATTTTTTTCTGCTTCTTTTTTTTTTATTAAGAAGTACTGAAAATTTTATCCAGGCTATTTGGGTAATATATTGTGAGATCCTATTTAAACCTGAAATATAGCAAAGGGTCCTGATAGGTATGTTCATCTCTCTGTTGGATTTTACCAATACTATCCTGGCACAATTTTTAAAATTGAGATATATGGGAAGCAATAAAGAAACCCAAATAAATTATTGCTTTTCATCCCTGGAGTCCCAAGATCCCTAGGAAGCTGCCTTCTCCCTTTCTCCTTTCAGAGTATCTTTTTGCCACTTGTTTATTGGTTACATTCAGGATATTTAGTTTTAAGAGGTAGGACCTAGGGGAATGTGGCTGCTCCATGTTAGCAGACCAGAAGTTACCATTCTTCTTGTTGAAAAACATAAATGTGATCATATTATATATACACCTTTGTATCATTTTTACTTACCATATGCTTCTAGTTTCAACTAAAACCAGAACTCTTTGCAAGTGTTCTTTTTTAAAAACTATATAATTCCATACCAAGTGGTCAGAACATGATTTACACAATAATTTTTCTGTAATACACAATGTACATTTAGAATGTTTATGCCATAAAGATTTTCTGTATTTAGGATTATCACCTTAGAGCCCCAAGAGTAGAATTGCATATTTTGATATCAACATGTAAGAAGGCCTTTTGAGCTCTCACTGACTAGGGGACTTTAGCATGCTCTTAGACATGAGCCATTTAATGGGAATAAAATATGCCTTGATTTTCCTCGTATGTAAAATCAAGTACTACAAACATACATATGAATACATATATATGTGTACATATAAATATACCCACGTATATATAATATGATTCTAACTGTGGGAAAGTTTGGGGACTTGTCAGGGGGAGGGAAGGAGGATGAGACTAATATGAGATAGTGATATGAAAGTATCTTACGTCTATATATAAAGGTGGCCTAAGGAAACTGACTGAAAGCTATTAAATAATAGAAGGGTAAGAAGGACTTGGAAAGAGCAACAGAGGGATTATCTGAGCAATGCATCCTACATGCAGGTATGAAATACCATGCGACACTCTATTTACACAATTAATATGTACTAGAGAAAATTAATGACAACAATGTTTTACAAGCTCTGTTGGGAGGTGAGTACTAGTGGAATAAAGGGAGGGTCAATGGAATGGGCAAAGGAGGGTGGATATGATTTAAGAACTTCAAATGCATATATAGAAAGAACAATAAAACCTGGTCAAGTTATTTTAAGATGGGGGATATAGGCTAGAAAGAGAGTGATAGAGGGAGTGAACTTGATCAGGGTACATGGCATGCATGCATGGAAATATCACAATGAAACCCCTTTTACAATCACTATATGCTAATAAAAGCATAAAAAGAAAACAATACTGCTGGACTCCATTGGTTCATATCTGTAATCCTAACTAAGCAGGAGACTGATATCTGAGAATCAGATTGCAGTTCAAAGCCAACCTTGGCAGAAAAGCTCACAAGATTCCATCTCCAAAATAGCCACAAAAAACTGGTCTGGAGGCATGACTCCAAGCCAAGCAAGCAAGCCAAGCAAGTGCAAGGCACATAACAACCCATAGAGAAGAAAAACCACATTGTAAATTGTTCAATTAAGGCTGTGTTTCCCTCCTTCTGTAAATTGGTTTTGTATGTCTTTGCTGTTCATCTTCAGGAGTATAATACACTTTTGGAATGGACTTCCTAACAGAAGAATCTGACTCATATACAGTAGTTTTCAGAAACAAAAAAAGACATAATTCAACATCAAAGATATTGAAAGATGCTAAAAGAGAGATAATGCCCTGTTTAGCTACACACATACCAGCTGCTTGACAGGAAAACACATGCCAATTAAGAGAAGGCATCAGATAATGATAAAACATCTGAAGCACTTCAAACTACTTAAAAACTGTATCATTTAAAATAAATAAACATTTCCTGACTCTTACCTGAAGCAAAATAACATTGTCACCTTCAAAAGTTACCAACACATCTGTGTCACACTTTAGGCCTGAGATTCCATTTTCCATCAGGTAACACTATTGAAAAAGAAAAGAAAGAATAAAAACCACAATTTAAAGTTGCAATCCCATTATCATACATGACTAATATTTTCTTTGAAATAAAAAATATGTAGAAAATTGAAAAGAATAGAATAGCCATAAATCTCCTCTGAATAATGACTGTAAGAGTTTTTGGTCCATCACATCAATCTTTGGGTCACAAATACTAATTCAGTATTGCCTTTATTAGCAGTAAAAGTATTTAAAAGTAGGCATGTAAGCCGGGCGCTGGTGGCTCACGCCTGTAATCCTAGATACTCAGGAGGCTGGGATCTGAGGATCGTGGTTCAAAGCCAGCCCGGGCAGGAGAGACCGTGAGACTCTTATCTCCAATAAACCACCAGAAAAAACAGAAGTGGCGCTGTAGCTTAAGTGGTAGAGCGCTTGCCTTGAGCTGAAGAGCTGAGGGACAATGCCCAGGCCCAGAGTTCAAGCCCCATGGCCGACCAAAACAAATAAAAATAAAAAAAAATAAAAGTAGGCATGTTGTATTTTTCTAATTTTTTTTTTGTCGGTCATGGGGCTGGAACCCTGGGCCTAGGTGCTGTTACTCAGCATTTCAGCTCAAGGTAAGCGCTCTACTACTTGAACCATAGCTCCATTTCCATTTTTTTCTGCTTATGTGGTGCTGAGGAATCAAACCCAGGGCCTCATGCATGTGAGGCAAGCACTCTATCACTGAGCCACCTTCCCAGCCCTCTAAAATATTTTTAACAAAGCATATTGTATTTTGGCTGGGAATATAGCTCAGTAAAATGTGTTTGACTGGTGTTTGCTTCGTTCTGAGTTTGATCCCCAGTATTGTCTAAAATAAAAATAAACAAAAAATTTAAGAAAAATTCTAAATGGATTTTCTATCTCTTTTCTAAATGTTATTTATTCAAACATATGTCAAGGTACTAGTGATTACACTTTTTGTTAAGGTGTCAGTGATGTGACCCCACTCTACACAATCCTATAAGGTGGAAAACAGACATTTGAAAATTCTTGGAAGGCAACAAAAATATCTTAATTGCCATTGTGCATCATAAAGTCATACTCTGGACTAATCCCCCCTTCTCTCTCTTCTTCCTCTTCATCCAATCCTGTCTCCTATTTCCTCCTCCCTGACATTCAATTTCAGTGGTAGTAGCCTTCAACTTATTTTCAAAGTGTTGACTATTTCCTCACATAAATGAAAGACTTGGCTCAAAAGAAGCTAGGTTTAGGGACAGGCAAAACATGAAGGAAACAAAGCTTGTCTTTGGCCTCAGGCCCTGACTCTTCCATGGCCTCTTTTCCAGCTCATTGTTCTTCTTATGAAATCACTGAAATCTTGCTCACTGTCCAAATCTGCTTCCACAAATCATTCTAGCTTATCATTCATCTCAGAGGTTTTTCCAGCTCTTCTCTGTAACATTTGTAGTTAGCATACTAGCTCTAAATAAGAATGACAAAATTTATCCCTGTTAATTTTTTAAGGCTTTAGGGACACAGAAGGTCACTGAAGGGTGGTTAAAGAACAGCCATATACCTGAATCTCCAGGAACCCTTAAATGTCTGGGGGATCCAATTCATTTCTGAAAATGCCCACAGGACTTCTGGGATCCTGCTGCTGCTGAGCCCTGAAAACCTGTGAGCATCAGCCCTCCTTCTTATTGGGAAAATAACCAGGCTGTTTTAAGGTCCAGCCATCTTCTCTTTTCCCCACCAAGACTGGATAGTGACATCAACTGATAGAAAGAAGCAGAAGCATCTTCACAGGCCCATCGGAATTCCAAGTTACCCTATTTATGCGTGAATAAATCAGTAAATTTCCCAACTTAGAGAAGTTATGTATCTCCATATCCTCTCCCATCCCATAATCACAGGATTAAGCCCACATGTCTCAAAGGCAAACCACATGAACTCAGGTTCTGAGTGAACTCACTTATGTTTCATGTTCCTCATCCAGAAAGCCAGAGCTGACTCATTTTCATCATTCTGATACCTTATACATCGAGTGCTCACTAGAAGCTGGAAACCGCTAAGAGCTTCACACAAACTTCAGTTACTTCATTTCCTCTCCTCACAACAGCCTTCTGAGGAGGCATTACTCCCATGTTGCAGATGAAGAAAGTAAAGGGTTGGAGATTTTGAGAATGTTCTAGAATCATCTCAGGCTCTGGTATTCATCATTTCTGTGTTGAGAAAAAATTACAACTGTTGTTAGCACAGCTGCTAACAGCACCTATCTATCTATCTCTATCTATCTATCTCTATCTATCTATCTCTCTCTCTCTCTCTATCTATCTATCTATCTATCTATCTATCTATCTATCTATCTATCTATCTATCTATAAAAATGTTGAAGAAACAAAGTCCTTTTTCTGAGAATTTTGGAGGAAAAGGCAACAAGTTCTTGTTCTCTGACACTGTTTTGGAACTCATGTGACCAGGGGTTTCAAACATTCTAAGGAAAAAAATTCTCATCAAAGTACAGTCGAACCAGTAGATACCACCATCTCTAAGTATGGGATCCAAAATTGTTTGGAGACAAATGTTTACAAACAGTTTGTATGTATGTGCATCTGTCATTTTTTAAATGAAAAATGAACTTTTTTATATTACTAAAGACAATAAATGAAAACTGCAATTTAAGGGAAAAAAACAGCTGGGTGCCAGTGGCTCATGCCTGTAATCCTAGCTACTCAGGAGGCTGAGGTCTGAGGACTGTGGTTCAAAGCCAGCCTGGGAAAGAAAGTCCGTGAAACTCTTATCTCCAATAAACTTCCAGAAAACCAGAAGTGGCGCTGTGGCTCAAGTGGTAGAATGCTCGCCTTGAGCTGAAGAGTGGAAGGATAGTGCCCAGGCCCAGAGTTCAAGCCCCATGACCGACAAAAAAAACAAAAAACCAACCAAACAAACAAACAGAAAATGAAACAAAACAAGGGAAGAATGAGGGCTGGTATAATGGTCCAATGGTCCAGAGTTTTTATACTCCCAAGGCTGAAACAAGAGGATCACAAGATTGAGCCCAGCCTATCAACACCATAGTCTCAAAAAGAAGAAGGAGGAGGAAGATAAGAGGAGAAGGACAAGAAGGAGGAGAGAGAGGTGGAGAAGGCTATATATGTATATATGATGAACCTATTGATAACACCATATTAAACAAGGAAAACTTGGAACCATTTCCTCTGAACCCAGAAACAGAAAAATGAAACTTTTCCAATATAGTACCTCAAGCAATCAGGTAAGAATAACACTGAATGGAATGCAAATGGAAAAGAAAGAAGTCAAATTATCCCTATTTGCAGATGATATTATATGATCCCATCCTTAGAAGACCCTAAGGACTCCACCAAAAACTCTTAGATATGATAAACAAAGTAGCAGGATACAAAATCAACATACAAAATGTCAGTAAACTTTCTTTTTTCTTGAGAAATTTTTATTTTAGTTGATAAAAAGAAATAGGAATATATAAGGATGTTTTCATTAAATAAATGTCACAAGAAAGCAAACACATATACTATGGGCGCATACACAACTTACTCAGGAGAGATTCACAGGTCAAGGTCATATATGTAACACTCAGGCAGATATTAAACTAGCAGTGGCCTAAAATCATGTGATGTTATTTAGAAAGTTTTCCCTCTCTTGCTTTAACCAGGCCACCGCTCAGCAATTTCAGCAAGTACTTTTGTAAACTAGAGTAAAATTATACCTTTCTTTCTGAAAATATTATTGCCCCTTCTTTTATTTTGTTTCCACAAGGTGCTTATCATTTTCTAACATACTATATGCTTTCTATATATCATGGCTTTTCCTCAAATAAAAGTTATGTTGCATTCACTCCCTTATCTGGGGGTTAAAGCAATATCTGGAGCAGAGCATGTACTCAAGACATATTTACTCAATGTGTGCATTGAACATATATATATATATTAAAATATATTTTAAGTATATATTCAAATTTTATGATGCTTAAAGTATTTCTATCTTGAAATTGGAAGAAACAAATTGTTTAAACAGGGATACAGGTGGACCCATTGCAACAATGAGATGTACAAGATGTTATGTTGAAAAATAAACTTTACAACTTTGGTGGGGGGAAGGGGGAGTGGTCGGTGAGATGGGAGGGCAGGGATGGTAAGGGGAAACAAAGGAGGAGGCAACAATGCTTGATAAGAAATGTAATCATTACCTTGCTCACGTAATTGTAACCCCTCTGTATAGTATTTTCACAATAAAAATCTTATTAATAAAAAATCAATAACCTTTCTATATGCCAACAATGAACAAGTTGAGGAAATCAGTAAAATTAGAAATAATGAATGGTCACAATAATCTAAAAGATAAAATCCTAGGCATCGGGATTAGAGGTTTAGCTCAATTGATAGAGTGCCTTTCTAGCAAGCATGAGCCCTGAGTTCAAACCCCATTATTGCAAATAAATAACAGAAAAACAAACATGAAAACTCCTAGGTATAAACTTAACCAAAACTATGAAAGAGATAGAAAGACTCTCCATGTTCATGGATTGGCCAAATTTCTACTTCTGAAAGTAATATATGGATCCAATGTAATCCCCACCAAAATTCCAATGTCATTCTTCACAGAAATAGAAAAATCAATTTTAAAATTTATATAGCAACATAAAGGCAATCCTGAGCCAAAGCAATCCTAAGCGAAATGAGAAATTCTGGAGGTACCACAATTCCTGACCTTAAAGTATACTACAGAGCCATGTCTCTAGTACAAAAACAGACATGTAGACCAATGGGTAGAGTAGAAGACTCAAAAATAAAGCTATTTAGCTACAACCACCTGTATGTGATAAAGGTACCAGAAACATACATCAGAGGAAAGTCAGTCTCTTAAAAAAATGATACTGAGGAAACTGGCTATCTACATTCAGAAGATCAAAAATAGACACTGTCTCTCATCCTGTATCAACATGAATTCAAAATGGACCAATGACCATAACTCAAGAATTGACTTTGAAAGTATTACAGGAACACGATGGAACATGATGTTATATGAGACGATTCAAGCTCAGAAAACTGTTATCTATTCACTGTTTCATCTATTCAGAATGTAGACCTAAACAAAATATGACCAGAAGTTTTTAAGGGTAGGGAACCATTGTTGGAGATAACAGTGCATGATGGTGAGGGGGACGAATACAGAGTACATTCAATGAAGATAGTGTAAAAGAACCCAGTAAACCTGTAAATTAAAAAAAAACCTGTGGAGGGAGAAAGATAAGAAAGAATGATACAGGGGATGAATTGGTCAAAGTACATTATATTCATATATTAAAATCTCTCAGTTAAACTTCTTTGTACAATTAATATATGCAAATACGAAAGAAAGGAAGGAAGGAAGGAAGAAAGAAAGAAAGAAAGAAAGAAAGAAAGAAAGAAAGAAAGGTGGTTTATCCTTGTAATCCTAGCTACTCAGGAGGCTGAAATCCAAGGACTGCAGTTCAAAGCCAGCCCAGACAGGAAGGTCTGTGAGACTCTTACCTCCAATAAACAACAACAACAAAAAAGCTGCAAGCGGAGATGTTGCTCAAGCAGTAGAGCATAAACCTTGAGCAAAAGAAATTCAGGGAGAGTGCCCAGACCCTGAGTTCAAGCCCAGGACCAACACACACACACACACACACACACACACACACACACGAAAAAATAAGGAAGTTAGAAGTTGGATTCAGT